>NW_027319326.1:0-4208 GCF_032062135.1 Pyxicephalus adspersus
AGGAACAGCTCCAATCCTCTCTTCGTCATGATCGTCTCCGTCTTCACCATCATGGTGGTCATGGTGGTAGTGGCGGTCGGCTTCCACCGGTACAAGAAAAGAAACCGACGCACGGACTTCCGACGCCTGCAGGACCTCCCGATGGTGAGACCCCGAAAATGAGCCAATCACAGCGAGCACTCACCTGCTTCTGTCCTGTATATACGGAGATTGCCGATCCCTGGTCACCGGCTGACATCTTTCAATGTTCTCTATAATAATTATTAGTCACATGACCAGTCCTGTAATGAGACCCCCCCCCTTTATTAGGTGCACAGCCCCCCATGGGAGAATCATATCAGTGCTGGAACGAACGCTGCACCCTATAATAGCGCTCTATAAATATGAGAACATTTCCCGGCTTTGTCCAATCACAGTATGAGGAACCAATCCCAAAACTCTAACAAAGTTGCAAATGTTTATACAAAAATGTAAAAGAAAGTACAGCAACCCCCCTACCCTCCCCCACCAGCTACAATAATTGGTGCAAATGTATTCATTCTATAAATATAGTCATTGACCAGCCAGACTGTGGGGTGTGGGGTGTCATTGGGGTGACTATGGAGTGGCCATGGGTTGGATATGAAGTGCCTGTGAGGTGTCTGTGGGGTGTTTATGGGGTGCTTATGGTGTGCCCATGGGGTGCATGTGGGGTGTCTATGAGCTACCTGTGGGGTGATAACGGGGTGCATGTGGGGTGTCTATTGGGTGCCTATAGGGTATCTTCACCCACCCTATACCCACTGACACGCTTCAGCACTGAGTGTAGCCAATGCTGTGTGTGGATGAAATGCCGAGGTCACATAACAGCCATAGATGTTTATTAGGAGTAATATAGCCCCCCTCCCGCCGATATTTAATTTTGATTGGCTGATCGTTAACTGATACACATCAGCTGAAACATCCTAAGTTGTATTGCAGCAACAAGAGAGTAAATGTGCAACAAAGACGACGCGTTTCGGAGACAACGTCTGCTTCTTCAGGTCCAGCTGGCTCGCAGCTCGGCTGACTTTACAAAAATGGGGAATGGGAACATAAGGAAAGGAAATCCCCCCAAAATAAAAATTGTCATCTTCACAACTATTTTGGATATTTGGAGGCAGAAAACCATAGAGATTTCTGACCACTGGAACATGAAGAAGCGGCATTACATTGTCCGTGAAACGCGTCAGTTTTTCTTTGTTTGCGCTGTAAATATCTGATACATATCTGGGGGGGGAGGGGCTCTCCTATTATATCTTATAAGGCTCCTATGAGCTGATGTGTCCTTTGTATTAGTTTTATATCTTCCATTGATTCATTTTATTATATTATGTTGGTTGGTCATTGTTCTGGGTTCTGATTGGCCACAGGCACTGCTAAGACTTGTAGTGATCAGGTTGCTCCAATCAAGCATGTGGCTAGTGAAGGCACAGCTCCTGATGTGCTTCTTCCAGGTCAGTGATTCAGAAGACTCACGCTGGATTAATATGTGAGCCAGGCAATCAGCATTTTCAGAAGCGGAGCTCAGGATTGGCTGCCTCGGTTTCTTTTAGCTTTCTGCTTTGCACCGTGACGGGGTGAGATAGCTCTGATGGAAGCTGACTCCCTAGCTGCATACTAATTCTGGAGCCAGCGAGGGTAAACTTGCTCCCAGCTTTGTCCCAGAAATAGTATGGGGCCCTGGGCCCCAGAGGATGGCAGCTTCCATCAGAAGCTTTGCACATGGGAAATGTATTTTGCTTTGTGACAATCTCTTATAAGTGCCGCAGTCTGAGATGTGACGTCAGAAGTATCAGCAGAGCTGGCGGAGGGTGGGGGCGTTGTGTTTATAAAGCTGATATCCAATGGCGGCCCTTGGCTGTGTCCAGTGACACGTCCCTATTGGTCAGAGTGATGGAGGAGGGGGCGGAGCACTGCATTGTATGGTCCCTCATGGGAAGGCTGTACTAGGGGAATAGGCAAGCTTCAACTACATCTGCCCTCCTCTCCCGAAAATATCAGTCCCCTGGCTGTCCTGCATGATTGCAGATTAGTAGTTCTGATTTTACTTGCTGCATGCTTGTCATAACTGCTGATGGTAGGGGTATGGTCTGCAATGACCATGTGATCAGTCTTGGAAAAAGCAGCAAGCCAATCAGAGTGCAGAGTGATAGGAGACACAAAGGTTAGCCAAATGGTGTTACATATACAGGAAGTTATCTGCATGGGATGCATCCAGCTGAAGGGAAGACATTTCTTGCTGCACAGCTGACTTCCTGTTTTGTGGTCACATTAGAAGACCTGGGCCCCTATGCAATGCTTTTACATAATATATATATAAATTTAGGTGACACGCAATAATAAGTCCCAGTCACTCTGATCCTCGGGGGCGGATCTATCCGCACAGCTCCTACAGCCCTCCCCTGCAGATCGCTCTGTCCAATACTGCACTCAGATTACCCACCAGTTTTAGGCCAGGTAATGATTTAGGGTTAAATCTCCCCTTGGTGGCTTTCTTCCAGTAACAACCTTATGGGTTACGGTAAAAATCACTTCTGTGTCCTGCAGCCTCCTCTGATCCACAGACGGACATATCCAGCAGGGACCCAGCTGCTGCACTACCCATGATGGTCAGTGGGGGGTCCCAGGCCGCATTGTTAACATTAATGACCCAGCTAGTGAGCCCTGACCCTCTGCTTACTCCAAGCAAAGCCGATATCTCAGTGTTTGGTGGATGCTGGAGAATTATTGTACCAGACGGGGGAGAATTTCCATACCTTGGATCCAATGTATTATAGAAGCCACGGGGGTGACGCAGCTCTCCAGACTCTTTAAATGTATAGGTGTACACCCCAATAATTCTATAGCGATAGCCCCACATGTGATTTCTGTTTTACTCACCCATTTTGTCCACCTTGGCCGGTCCCACCGATAGTTTTCCCTCCAGAACCCTCACTTCTTCCTTCAAATCCCCAATAGCCGACCTGCAGACAAATCATGAAATCCTTTGTATTACCGTGTATTTAATATATGAATATTTCTCTTATTGGCTGCCGAAACATCCACCCAAAATGAAATTGGTGGGGTGGGATGGGGGGGTAGGGCATAGTTGGAGTGGTGGGGTATGAGTGGCAAGAAATGAGTATAACTATGATAAAAAATGAAGCTCAATCAGGGCCGGGCCAAGGAGTAGGCAGAGAAGGCAGGTGCAATTTAGGCAATTCAGCAGAAAGGGGTGGAGAAAAGGGGCAAATTCTGAAATCTATCCCGCTGAGGCCGTTCATAACACTTTACCCCCAGACAATAATAAACCCAGTCCATGCACAGGGCCGGATCATCTACTGCCTGGGGACCGGAGTTCCTCCAGCCAATTGATCCACTCGCTGCTCCCAACATTCACCCAGTCAGACATGGGGGAAATCAGTGGAGGAACTCCATTCACCATTATTACTTGGGCCCGCCACCTTTTTATTTAAATTGTGCCGGTTGGCTGATCTGTACAGAATACAACTTTTACACAATCATCTCACACATGTACCTGATCTGCAGCAGATCCCTCTGTACACCCTGCGTGTCTGACCGCGTCCTGCTCAGCTCCTGCGTCTGTATCTGATGGCTGCTCATTAATCCCTCCAGAGCCTGCACAACACACCAAAAATGAGAGATTTCTGACACACATCTTCCTGGATGACTAACAACATTCCCAATCAGTCCCCATATTATATTATGACCATTAATGGCCCCAAAAGCCTCACATTGCGTTTACCCTTCATTAGATGACAGCTGCATTTGTTTTCTTTTTTTCAGTCTCAGGACATTTTATGCCAATGTAAATCTAGAGAGCATCCCAGGGTGACAACTCTATACAGTGCAACGAGTGAGCGTTGTCACCCCAGGACAGGAAGTGGCTTACTGGGACGATCACCAGGTGAAAATACAGAAAACTAATGAAGCCATTGCATCCAAGGACAGATGAGCTGAGTATATGACATTGAACCTGAACCCGGAAATCAAAAACATGCTTGTAGAATTTTCCCACAGCACTCACACTGGCATTCCTTTCTTGCGCTCTCCTCAGCTCTTGTCCTTCCGAAATTTGCCGCAGTAAGTCGTCCTCTTGCCGCCCTGGTGGAAGAGATCATCAGTGACAAGGCACAGGCAAGCTGGCTGGTAAAGAGAACCTGTCACCTTACATGAGTTTCATAGGA
>NW_027319327.1:0-1765 GCF_032062135.1 Pyxicephalus adspersus
CTGTGACCGCACACCATAGGTGACCAAAGAGCCGTAATTACAATGCTGGGACATGGGCAGGCAAAGGTCAGGTCACTTGTACTAATACTTATTATATCTTTGACTTGGTAATCAATATCAGATCCTGCTCAGCACATTATGACAGAGCAAGATGAACTCATCAGAAATCACTGGAGGCTAAGGAAGTTATTAGGAAAACCAAGGCAACTGTACAACTCATTTATATTTTCAGTGTGTTTTGAATTCAAGAAAAATGTGCAGCTGCTTTTGTGATCATCAGTCCCATACTGTCCTGATTTTAAATTGGAGAATACAGTATATGGTACGAAATATAACTTCTCAAAAAAATTGCTCTAATAACAGAAGTAATGTGCTGGGGCCCTAAATGGTTGCAAATACAATGTTCACTACAATAGAAATATATTATATTGGGGCAGATTTACTGAAATAAAGGAATATATTTTATTCACCTCTGACAGGTGAAAGGTGTACTGCTGAATGAAAGAAGATAAGATGAAGCTGTGCCTACTTTGAATACCCAATTAGGTGTAAGGGGAATAAACAAAACAGGTTTTCTTCTAGCACATGATTGTGTATTTTTATTGTAGCATGTGATTATGTATTTTTATTATAGCACAAGGTTGTGTATTTTTTTTATAGCACATGATTGAGTATTTTTATGCAACATCATGTTAATTATTAGAAGTGATACTACTTCTGTAATAAATCAACCCACCCAATCAACCTAAATGGCTGCTGTGCATTACTAGGGAGGAGAGCACATGTGGGTGCTACTCTCTCACCCCCCTCATCCTCATAGAACAGATTGGTGCTGTGTACACAGTGTGCTTTCATTTATTTGTCAATGGAAACAATCACAGAAGTTCGTTTCCAACAACAATCATCTGACGCCTTTCAGCAACCTCTCCCAAACTCTCCTGTATTGTGTAAACAATATGTACTTTGACTTTTTGCATCACTTTTCCTAATATGACAACATCATGCAAGCTGCAGCATTGGGTGCCATGAAAAAGAATAATAAAGGAAAGGCAACAAACACAAATTTGATGTAGTTTTGCAAGAATCAGTAAAATTTGTGATAGAGGGAAACTTGAGTAGAAGAAACTGGAAGTTTTTGTGTGACATCTCTTAGATTGTAAGCTCTTCGGGGCAGGTTCCTCTCCTCCTCCTGTGTCACTGTCTGTATCTGTCTGTCATTTGAACCCCTATTTAATGTACAGCACTGCGTAATATGTTGGTGCTATATAAATATTGCATAGAAAATATTTAATTATAAAAGGTATTCATAGACTTAAGTTGAAACTAAAGTAAAAAAGTGCATAAAGCATGCATGGGCAGCAGCCAGGACACTATCTGCATGGAGTTTGCAAGTTCTCCCCGTGTTTGTGTGGGTTTCCTTCCACAATCCAAAAACATGAAGTTAGGTTAATTGGCTTCCCCCCTAATGACTATGGTAGGGACATTAGATTGTGAGCTTCTTTGAGGGACAGCTAGTGACATGACTATGGACTTTGTACAGCGCTGCGTAATATGTCAGTGCTATATAAATACTGTGTAATGCAAAAAATAATAGTTCAGCGTTCTTTGCAAAAACAACTGCAATAAGGCCGGATAGTTTGTACTATTGTAGATTTCTTTGCTTATCTCTTCTGCAACAAAAAAAATCTGATTGCTGGCAATATTTAGATGAGTAAAGCTACGTACACACTTCCAATAATTATCGTTGGTAAACGAACGACGAACG
>NW_027319327.1:2581-4207 GCF_032062135.1 Pyxicephalus adspersus
GCTTGTGTTATGCATGACGGAATCACAAACATTGCTAACGGATGTAAAGTAAGATCACAAGTTTGTTAATCCGTTTCATTTGCCAGGTCTTAACCTATCTATGTATTAATCACATGCTCATGGCGTGACCTCATCACAACAGGAAGGAGAGATTGCCATTTAAAGGGTTTCAATACAATTTACTATGTGCATGGATTTTACAAGATCCGCATCACATGCGGTACACTTGGTGAATTTTACGGAAAACACAAGGAATATCTCCCCAGACAATGTGCAATGGAAATTGCTCCAAACTTTGCAAACATTTCCAATTTCATGTACATTCAAAAACTTTGTTGTATTCTGCATAGAATGTGTTAATGGGGGAAGATCAAATTATTATAAGTGCTTGTGTTATCTACATTTATAACATGCCGGGCATTCTTATTCTCTCCCAAAAAGGAAAAGAAAATTACAATAGCACATAGGAATAAAAACAGATAATTACCAAACTACACTAAAATGTAATTTTGAAGCATAGCGGTATTAAGGCAATACAAAATCTTTGTTCTAGTCTGGTATGTCAGTGCCATCTAATGGTCAACCAGATATTTAGGCTGCGTTCTTACAGAAATGCCATCACTTTCATGGAACTGTTTTAAAGAATAACATTATTATGGCCTAAGGTCAAAAATGGGAAATTTAATTTTCCTATTAAACACATTCATTATTGTTAATATTACACAGTATTTATATAGCGCCAACATATTACACAGCACTGTACAAAGTCCATTATCTAGCTGTCCCTCAAAGGAGCTCACAATCTAATATCCTACCATAGTCATATGTCATTAATACAGTCTAAGGTCAGTATTGGGGGAAGCCAATAACCTAACTGCATGTTTTTGGAATGTGGGAGGAAACCGGAGTACCCGGAGGAAACCCACGCAAACATAGGGAGAACCTGCAATTTCCATGCAGATAGTGTCCTGGCTGGGATTGGAAACTAGGACCTAGCCCTGCAAAGGCTGGAGTGCTAACCTCTGAGCCACCATGCTTTAATTCTATTTGTCCAAGGGGAAAGCCATATTTTTCTCATTACATATGCAGACTCTGCTTCATGTTTTGTACCATTTAGCTCAATATAAATTTGCCTATTATCTATGGCACCAGGAGGTGTTTTTGTAAGGAGAATAAAATGGGTTGGAAATGCCGGTGTTGGTAAAAACAAAAAGTGCGGATTTTATAACATAAAGGTTGTTTGTTTTCCTTGGACCTGGCTGGCTATGCCGCCATGTGTATGCACCAAGCTCTATGTTAAAGAACATGATGGTAAGTCTGTCTGTCTGCTCCTTGTAGGGTAAAGAACATAGAACAGCGGTCGCCAACCTTTTTGGTCCCGCAGACCACTAAAATTACTGGCTCCTGACCGCACATGCGCAGGGGGCCGGGTGTCAATCAAAGGGTGAGAAAACTCCCCATAGTGATATCATCGTGACATAACCCCGCCCACTCTCCTAACACAGATCTGAGCCTACGATGGGAGAGTGGGTGGGTTGTGTCCAGGGGTACAGCCCGTCCACTTCCCTGAGCCCGGGATTTGTACGGGTGACGTGGTGGGCAGCTCTGGCCAGTGCGCCCTGCCAG
>NW_027319328.1:0-4204 GCF_032062135.1 Pyxicephalus adspersus
TCCCTTACTACCCTTTAAACATCATCTAATAATGTGAAAATGATTAATCTATAGCTTTGTTTGTGCAGATTTGCTCATGTGCCGCCTCTCTCTTTCTTACATGGGAGCATTGATTCTGTTCAGAGTAAATTAGTGCAGAAAATGAATGATTAATTGCAGCTCCTCTTCCAGATGCCATATTGTCACTAAACCACTAGGGGGAAACCCCCTCTTGTCTGGGAGGACAGCATTGTGCTAAAAAAAAATAAAACATGGATTATCTCATCCCAGTCCCAGGCAAATCACCTTTTACTACGAATGAGGTTATTGTAATATTTTTTATTATACAAAAATAAAAAATAAAGGTTGATGTCATATATATTATTATTAAATGTTACTTGTAAAGCGCCAACATATTATGCAGGGCTGTACAATAAATAGAGGCTGCGGATAACAAAGGAGGAGAAGACTCTGCCCAGATATATGTATATAAAATGAAATATATGTTCTTGGCAGCTCAGGGACCATCACTTGGAGTCTGCTTCTCATTGTGGATTTAGTCATTTAACAAGCATCACATCAATCACAGAGGGGGGGAAGGAGATAATGGTGGCAATTATCCTCTAGTATACACCTATAATTCTTGTGTATTGGGCAAGTACATATGCTGCCATGTTTAGTGGACATTTAACTGATTGTATAGAAAAAAAAAGTTATATAAAGCAGAACTCTTGGCAAAATGCTAAATTCATGGTTGACAATAAGGGAATACATATACAATGATTAGAATTCGGAACTGTGTTCAATCTTGTAATCCAGGCAACCCTACCAGATAATAAACTCAAGTCAGGTTCTTAAGTTCACTTGTTCTGCATTGAAGTGTGTGGAATATAAAATTTTATTTTAGTGTTAGATATATGATTTAGGAAAGAATTAGATTTATCAGGTTTTCATTGCTACATGTGTCTACATAGGGAAATTCATCCTTGTGACCATTGTCTCTGGTACATTGAGTGATTGGAAATCCAAAATTAAGAGTTGCTACTAGAACAAAAGATAAGGTAAAATCTTCCAAGAAGGAAAACTTTTGTAGGTAGAAATTGAATTTAGGCAATACGGCTTTGTCACTTGTCTGTTAGACAACAAATGAATAGCTATCTACTTCTGTAATCAAGTCCAAACTGTATTACATTAGGTATGATAGAAATGAAATATTTAAGTGAAATTCAAGTTTTGTTTTTTAAAAAAAACTCCAATTTTTGTACCCCATATTCTATATTGCAATGGATTGATGAAACAATCATGAAGAATTATTGCACACTGTTACATATGTCAGCAATGTGAATGTAAGCCTTGCCAGCACTTTTATCAAACTGATTGCTAAGTGGGGAGATTTGCCTTATTACCACATTCTGATCAGATTTGTTTCAGTGTTGTAAAAAGCATACTATTATTCCTTGCTACAAATTTGCATTAAGATTATACATGCTTGTGTTGACCTAGCAGCCACTTCACAGTGCAAAGTAGCAAATATAAGCATGCAAAACACCTGAAAGTGTCGAATGCAGAAACTTCTGCTTAGATCTAAAGCATGGGACAGGTGAGTATTATTGCTCTTTTTCAGCAGGTATTTTTTCTCTTCCATTTTTATTTCTATGTTGACAGTAGGGTCACCTAATAGTGATTTCCAAATGAAATCAATGTATGACCTGAAGCACTATTCTGAAGTTGGGGAGTCTACTCAATTTTCTTTTAATCTCAGGTTTATATTATCAATTAAAGTCTTCTAAAGTAATCATTTACATTGGTTTTTAGCAACGGCAAGCCTTCAGCTTTTTGTCACCTGATTCAGTGCCAGCCCAGTAAAAACTTGTGAAATATGAGGACCTTCAATACGTTTGTGACTCAAGAATAAGAATATTGGTCACCTTGGGATGTTACAAAAAACAACAAAAACAGATCCAAGAATAACTATTCAGTGACTTTATCTGCATAAAGTTTATGTTTGATCAATGATGATTTTGTAGATTGTTAGAAAATATTTTTTTAATAATGAGCTTTATATACAGTATATATATAATTGATATTTCGTTTTTAGAAATGCTCTCTTTTTGATTCCATTTTCAAAGTAATATTAATCAAAAGATGCTAAAATAGGGGTTCAATGATTAGCAAAAACACATAGACTAAGCATGAGAAAAACCTATATTGTATGTTTATTTAAATCATCCCTTTGTACCCCACCATTTTATTCATTCATGAAGAATGAAGAATTGCAGAGCATGCATTTGAAACTCCAAAGTAGGCAATGACTAATCTGATTTCAAAACTTGCTTTAATATTTAATCTTTAATCCATATTTAATAAACAAACTTCAACAAAAAGGGCAATCCAGATATGATTTAAATATCCCAGAATGCATTTGACCAAAGATAATTCAATGACAAGAAATAATATTTTGAGCTTTCCGAGGAACACAGATAGTAATGTCTAAGCTAGTTTTATATGGTCATTCCGTATAGGAAAACAGTAAAACAACAATTTTTGTGTTTTTTTACTATATATATATACATTATTTATATATTTTATTAAAGACTAAAAGTAGATGCAAACTAACTAAATGATATTAAAATTGCTAAAAAAATGTGTTTTTAGTAATTTGTTACGCCTCAGTCCTGCTGATCTTCTGCAAGGCGTTTCTTGTCTAAATAATAATCTAAATAAACTTCAGCCATGGCTGTATTAGAATTTTTCAAGGTGGCTTTCCTGAGGGTGACAGTAATGGCCCATGTCTATGTAAGGGGTTTTGAAACTTTATGTAACAGGGTAATAATAAGGAGCACAGTTGGAAGAGAAGGTCTATAAAATGCCTGGATGATGTAAGTCTGATATTAAACCAGATAACAAATTAATAATAGCTGCAAATTATAAAATATTGAAAATAACTTCTAAAATGACATTAACATATTAAAGCTTACATGAGATTTTAGTATTTGGGTTTTTGTATACTATAAGGAAGTACTCCACTGAGCTCTATTTGCATTCAGACTGAACACATTGAAGAACATTTGAGCCTGCTGGAGGAGATTAGACAATTATGATCAAAGTTGATTCCAACTCAGATTGGAGACTTTCTAAACTTGGATCGGAGGTCAGAAATTGGGAAATTTGAATTAAACATATCACAGTGTGTTATTCCTATTATTATAGTCTCAATGTCTGTAGCTGGATAGGTTGAACCTTACTCTGGTACCTCTACTGAAAAACATATATGGTCATTTTACTTTCCTTGTTCTCTTATTGTCAGCATACTTGGGGCATACTCTGACCCCATGGTCCATCAGAATTTGGACATTCTAGCTGAATATAAACCACATTGTTGCCTAGACGTACCGTAATTTTCCTTTCTTAGCTTTCCTCCCAAAAGTATGCTGACATGGATGAACCAGTAAAATATAACTACAATATAATTTCAGTAAACCAACCTTCCCCTAGTGGCTTTTTTTCTTTCAGATAAATGCTAATCAAGCTTTCCTATAATAATGACTTTTTACAAAGTTGGAGTTTTGAGCATTTGTATGAAATATGTTTTCCAATAAGCCATGTGTATAAGAAACACATGCCTGGTTCTTTTATTCTTTTATGTACATATCATGTTTGGTGCTGTAGTAGTTTAATAGATGAATAAATCAGTTATAGAAACCCAGTAAAAAGATTCCATAGCACTTTCACAAGTAAACATATTGCCTGTGTGTGAAAAAGCACCCAAGCACGTGGAGGCAATCTTCTGATCCAGGGTTGCTTTACTTGGTCAGGTCTGGGTTCTGCAATGGTATGTGCCCCCAAACAATGAGATCCACTGTCTACCTGAATACACTGATTGACCAGGTTTTTTGAATATTTCTTTCCTGATGGTATTGGCATATTCCAGGATTTATTATTCACTGAAGCCATTATTAGGAGGATGTCTTATTAAAAGGATGTTTGAAGGATGTTTGAATTAAAAATGAAGAATGACAAGCCTACTTTATGTGTGAACCTCCTATAGGACAATATTTTTCTACTTTAAGGGTAAACCCCAGCCATAGAAGAAACCTGTTGAGTATCTCTAATATTTATCCTTAACCTCTGTGATGGTTGATATCTTCATTGTCCGAGGTTGTAAATATGTAGGCCAGTCTGTCAACTTCTTCAAACCTCAGCTGGAAGACATTGAGTAGAATAG
>NW_027319329.1:0-668 GCF_032062135.1 Pyxicephalus adspersus
GGTCACCTGGTATCTGAGGTCGCCTGGTGTCAGTGGTCACCCGGTATCTGCGTTCACCTGGTATCTGTGGTCACACGGTATGTGCGGTCACCCGGTATCAGTGGTCACCCGGTATCTGCGGTCACCCGGTATTAGTGGTCACCTGGTTTCTGTGGTCACCTGGTTTCTGTGGTAACATGGTGTCAGTGGTCACCTGGTTTCTGTGGTCACATGGTGTCAGTGGTCACCCCGTATCTGCAGTCACCCGGTATCCGCAGTCACCCGGTATAAGGGGTCACCCGGTATCAGTGGTCACCCGGTATCTGCGGTCACCCGGTATCAGCGGTCACCCGGTATCTGTGGTCACCCGGTATCAGCGGTCACCTGGTATCTGCGGTCACCCGGTATCTGTGGTCACCTGGTATCTGTGGTCACATGGTATCAGTGGTCACCTGGTATCTGTGGTCACATGGTATCAGTGGTCACATGGTATCTCTGGTCACATGGTATCAGTGGTCACCTGGTATCTCTGGTCACATGGTATCAAGTAATAAATAAAAATTCTGTTGTTTATTTTTTTAGGTGTAACACCCTTTTTTTTTAAAAAAAGGTGCAGCACCGCCCCCTAATTCTATGGAATGGGAGCGCTGGGCCTCCCGGGATCCCTACGTCACGTACCCCGGGCGGCT
>NW_027319329.1:2981-4204 GCF_032062135.1 Pyxicephalus adspersus
TTCAGGGGAAATGGAGACTTGTTATTTTATTGACTATGGTATTTCAAAAAGAGACGTGTATATATCAGCAAGATGCAATAAACGTAATGATAAAAGTAACGTGACGTGTTATAATATATCTATTACAGGTTACATAGATGTCATACATAGTGAAAGTATTGCGTTTAGGTAAAGTAGTCATTTGATTTTCAGATAGATTTGGAATGGCTGGACGTCTAAATATTTACATAAAGAAATTACAACTTGCAATGATCCAGACGTGATCACAACATTGATATCAATGGGGCTGCATGGTGACAGCGGAGGTGTGAAGAAAATATTGTGCGTAGGAGCCGATGGTCCGGAAGGGATTGGAACTTTTTAGGAAAATAAACTTCCTTGAAATGATAAGAAGAGAAGCGAGACTTTTCATAGGACTCGATGGTCTGATGCCAGACGGCAATGATAATATTATCACATAATAACCAATGTCTGCCAAGCCAATGATATACATAGATGAAATATAATTCTGTCCGGAGATTCGTTTGTTGGTTTGTTAGATATAATAAAATATATTTATATGAAATCATTATAACGCTGATTGATTTTAGTCCTCGATGGTCATCTCTCCGATTTACCGTCATTTTCTCAGCACATTTCCTATAATTGGGGTTTTACCGGCAATGATCACCGCAGCCCCCCACTTCCTGCAGACTGACGAGCCGCAGGTCACAATATGGGGTTATTGTTTCTAGCTGTGGTTGGTGTAGTCGTACTATTTTCTCTTTAAAAGGTCGTTTTCTACATTTAGGAGAAAACTTTCAGCCCTTAGAAGGTTTCTATATATATATAATGGATTGCAGGGAGATCAGACTACACAGACTGCAGAGTAAGGAAGAAGCTCATAGCAGCGAGGGGTTGGAGCCTCCGTCGGGTGTTTATTGCTGTCGGTGACCCCACTGGGGAGATTCCCCTCATTATTTGTCTGGGTCATTAAAGTGAAATACAACAATCGGCCCCAAGGAATTCTAACCCCGCTTTGTTATAACACGTTTTAGAAATTCCCCCAATGTAAATCTATATATCTGGTCACATGACATCATATCCCCCATTCTGTGTCCGGGACAATTACAGGGACCGACATAAAGGAATCGGGGAACCCATATCCATGGTGATTGCAATACAAGGGAATAATGTATTTATGAAAATGCCTACAAAATGTCAAGTTTAAATTGTAGTCAAAT
>NW_027319330.1:0-4203 GCF_032062135.1 Pyxicephalus adspersus
CTCTATGTGCAGGATCGGTGCTATACGATCGTTCATAGATATCGTGCATGAACGTTCGTCGTTCGTTTTCCAACGATAATAATTGGAAGTGTGTACGTAGCTTTACACTTTTGCTTATCCAACAAACCTGAAATGGATTTCTTTATTTGCTAATAGATGGCAAATGTCTTTAATTCTGGACCAGATTCATTACAGGATTGCAGGTTCACCTATGATAGTCTATCTTCTCCAGTCTTAGAGAGCTTTGATAAATCAGGCCCAATATGTTAGCCAACACCAGCTATTACATAGATAATGCTCAGGCTAAGTATTGCAGGTAAACGTAGTCCAGGACCTATACTGTCCAGGACCTATACTGTATCCATACAGGACAAAATAAAAGATTCACTTTACTATGAAGCATTTCTAAATCCAGATGAACAGTGGATAGAAGTTTTGGTAAATTAATATTTTATTTATTATAGGTAGGTGAGAGAATGCTCATTTATGCTGCAGAGTCAAAGACAATAGAAAGACTTTGGTTCTAATTGTTCTGCAGGTAACATAACCTTTGTTCTCCTCATTACACCTGGCTGACATCTTACACTTGTCAAGAGAAAAAAGCTGACTTGCATTATAACCGACAACCGACAAACCGACATTTGTAAATGTTAGCACTATAACAATGCTGTGAGCTTGGATTTAAAAAACAACAAGAGAACTTCTAAAAGGTCAAAAATAACATTTTCTAATTTTTAATGAGAAACATTGATTCTAACAAGTTTGCATGTCCATACAGCAGCTCTGGGTGATTTCTTGAATGACTTTCTTGAAAAATATTGCCAAAAAAAAATATCAAGCAAAATCTGGACAGATTATTTATTAAAATATAATTTATCATTTATAGTTATATCATCTATAATTTGCTAAACTTGGTTTATTAATTTAATATTTTCCAAAATGAGAAACAATCTAACTCATTTATCAAGTCCACATCACATCATCAGCCTATGTATCCTCTGTGATAGGTTTTCTTATATATATATATTACACAACTTTTACAGAATTATATTTGAGAAATATGGAACTGATAATGTTTGCCAAACATATGATATATATAGTATACATTAAAAATAATTTTGCCAAATTAGCTCACAGGCTGCCAAACATTCGCAGTTCTTAATCCAAAAACTTTAACAGCTGTGTGGGGGTTACAACAAATCATTACTTTTCAATGCAACCCAATCACAAACAAATGTGACCAACATTCAAACTCTAACATATAAAATAATATATATTTCTATATTAATATGTCCTAAAACTGTAAATTAAATTTGAGTTACATACTAAGCATTCTAAGGTTTTTTTGTTGCATGTATAGTACTCCTGAAAATAATGCGTGTTGCTATTTAGTATACCAAGCTATTTAGTATGCCAAACATTTAAAAATTCTCCTTTTAAGATCTAATAAAGAGTAAAGCCAACTTGCCATCTTATATACCAAGAGAAGCACCTGTGGTGGACAAATAGGTAGCATTCTGTACATCAGCACATTACATTAAATAAATATGATGATTGCAGAGGCTTTGGAAGACACTTGATTGTATTTATAAAACTTGAGCTTGCATAGCAGGGTATATGGTGGTATTATGACCATATGTCAATATGGGAAAATAAAAATATATATTACTGCTAAAGTCTATTTTAAAATGTTCATATGCTAACAAATATTGGTCCTTTGTTGACCTTTGCTAGGTATTTTGTTGAAGTCCTGAAAAATTTTCTCAAACTCAATCCTAGGTTCACAGGTGCTACATGGGGTATGTACTCTATAACGTCTAAGTACAATTTACACTAATTATGTTTGTATGTAAGTGTGTATAACTATCCTTTACTTTTATTATTATTACATGGAATGCTATAGGCTAATGTTCTCTTTTAACCTGGTTGACATCAAGTCAAGTGATATTTTGTTTTACATAGACACAAACCTACCTTGACAGTGGTACAAATTCAAATTCTTTACATTTTTTTTAATTTATATTAATATTATATTTTTGTTATTTTGTTTACATTTGAATTGATAATTTTTACTATCTTGTAAAAAAAAAAAAATCCCGCTATGTATCAGGAGGCTGCATGCAGCTGCTTTATAAATAGTAGCAGATTATACAGGATATTGTAGAAAAGCATTGATCATCGTCAGGATAAATGAACTGGAACATGTTTGTCACTCCGTAGTTTATAAATAGGCAATGCTTGGCACAGAGATGGCATGCTCTTACACATGTATTTCAGTCAGCTTCTGAAGCTGGCAAAAGATGATTACATCAGGGAAACATCATGATAATCACCATATGACTTGATAAGTGTAGTGAAACCAAAAGAGGATTTATGCCCTATTGGGATCATGTGTCTGTCCTGAGGGAAGTCCACACAGGAATTCCCACACACTCAGAAAAGCAGGAAGCTTTTCTTCCCACTCCACACATGATGAAGCAATTTATATTAATTATTACCTTTAAGCATTCTCTAATGAGATCTATTATCCTTGAGCTGGGAGGTAATTATTCCTATCATTATTATTACTATATCACCATAGAGTGATTGGCTTGTAGAACAAACTGTTTTCACTCATAAACTCATGCTAATAAATATGCTACTTGGTTGGATGCCTCCGATGCTCAAAGTCGAAGTACGAAATAAAATATACTGTTCTGGCTGCATGCTTGTCAAAAACTTTTTGATATGTTTTTGATATAAAGAATTACACCCCTATCATTGCTCGCAGTTATAATAGTATTACTGAGACATGTGTCACATACTAAAATATGGCCAGGTAAGTCCAAACATGTAAAGAAAAGACTGGAAACCTTCCCTGAACTGGTAATCATTGCCCTGAAAAAAGTTCCTTAAGATGTGTTCATCCTGTTGAGTTGGCTTCAAAAGAAGATAGTGATCACTGGTTATGCGACCCAAGGGTAAGAAGTGTACAACTGTTGTAGGTAAAGGCATCTAGCGCTTGTTTCTGGTGGCATAGGTGGTAGTTACATTGAGTGCTAGCAGAAATAACCTCCTTATGCATGCTATCAAAGAGGGACCACCTAAGAGTGTAATGGGAGGCACTTTATTCTAATGTCCTAGAACACTAGACTGAACACTGCAGTGCATGCCATACCTTGACAGAAAATTTGAATTGCTCAAAAACACTTGCTCTCAAATTCTCCGATTTGAGCAGCCAGGGAAGGCACTCCCTCTTTAAACCTAGGTTTAGACAGATCTCAAATACTTTTGTATATTATACAATACCATCTCTCTCTTTACCTATAACAAATTGTGGCAAATTTGGGGCTAAATAATTGCCAGTTTTACTAAACCAATTACAAAGTATGAATTCATAGTTCTGCTGGACTAAGTGAAACTCACATGCCATTGGGTCTGATTTATCAAAGCTCTCCAAGACCAGAGACGATACACTTTCATCAGTGGAGCGCTTTAATAAATCAGTCCAACAATGTCTGGAAAAAAGGAAGCGACCTTTCTGAATACTGCAGAAAAAGTAAAAAAAAAACACCTTAGGGGAATTTTAAAATAGTGTACAGAGGATAATTGTTTTAATTAAAGAATTGTAGGCGATGACATCTGAAACAATAAAACATACATTTATTTATTAAGTTTCTATTACATTCATGGAAATATGATCTGTAAAAGCTGAACAGAGTTGTTTTCTAGATTTTCATAAAAATGGCTGGCTGTGCCTTGCAGCTAAAACACAGTGGAGCAGTTTGGCAAGCACCAATAGGTTTTATGTTTACAATGATTGCAATCCATTTTATGTGTGCCTCCAGAACTAATATTACTCTCAAAAGCAACTTGTTTTTCCCATGCACATCCTTTCATAGGCATCTGATTTGTGGAAACTTATTTTACAACTAGTGATCTCCTTATTGTTTTTTTGCTTTTAGATAGGCCTCCCAGAACAGCTAAGTGACTGTGACATCAGTTTTAAATGTGCTGCAATATTTTAAAAAAAAAGAAGTGCATCTATATGGAAATGTATATTTTTCTAATAAATCAAGCCATGACAAAGTGTAGGTTTAACCAACCTGTGGTGCACTTGGGAGATGTTAGTCTTAAGGTGCGTACACACTTCCAATTTTTATCGTTCCAATCGAACGACGAACGATCGATTGGGCAAAAAATCGTTCGTAAAAAAGTAACCAA
>NW_027319331.1:0-4202 GCF_032062135.1 Pyxicephalus adspersus
TCATTTTCCAAAAGATCCCCATCTGGAGAACGATTGCATAACAAAACCAAGGGACACAAGTATTCTAACATATTCATTAAATGTATGGTATAAACTTACGGGTACAGTTTCTTCTCTCTAAATGATAATTCCAACTCACATAAAAAAATGAAAATATTGGCTTTTGGGTACTGCATATTAAACAGAATTTTCTAAATATTAAATTAGAATCTGTACCATTTCTTGTCTATAGATTACTTCATGTACAGAACATAAATGTCCCTTTTGAAGTAGTTTTTGGTTACTGCTTCACCATATAATAAAGTCAGTAGTTTTATTAACAAAGGAATATAAATTTAAAATCATAGTAAACAATATGTGATTTAAAACATAAAATTCCTGACTGATAAATATGTAGGTAGGGTGGGAACTTTAGGCAGGCAATCAACATTTTTTTATAAGAAGTTCCTTTTCAACAAGTGACACATTTCCCAGTAAAAAAACACTTCTTCAGGCTTTGTGTGTCACCATCTAACATGTAAATCTATAGATCTGTTAGTCAATCAAAGTCAATTAAAAAACCAGTGACTATATGTATCCAACAAAAAAGGTGCAGCACACAAATGTATGCCTTAGAACTAAGATAAAGTCCAACTGGATGGTTCTTACTAAAATGCTCTCACTTGTTTTGTCTTGTATGAAATCTCTCCAGGTGATATAAGTAACTAACTTTGATTTTTTTACAGGTTAGCCCACAATGACAGGATGATTCCCATGGTATTTATGGGAATCATTTGCTGCACAGCCGAGGGAATCATCCTGTCATCGTGGGATAATCTGTAAAAAAAATAAAAGTTAGATACACAAATCACACAAATTCAATAAATTACTTTAATATTAAAGCCTTTTTTAAACACATTTTTTTACACATGAATTTGCAAAGTCGAATCCCGTGTTTTTCAGGTTCGGTCTATCCGAGTTCAAACAGTCATATTCGTGTCAAATATAAGGACAACCCGAATTCGAACACCAACACTAGTGGGCATATGAAATAAACTGTTCTCTTTAGTTAAAAGTCAGTTAAATTTTATTGTAAACTTTTCTGGGCAGGGTCCTCTCCTCCTCTGGTGTCACAGTCTGTATCTGTCTGTCATTTGCAACCCTTATTTATTGTACAGAGCTGCGTAATATGTTGGTGCTATATAAATACTGTTTATATTATTATTATTAATATTATTACTTTTGACCTCCCAGTTTTACTGCAGGGCAGTAGACATAAAACTGAATGACTAAGTGACCATCAAAATCAAGTATCCAAATGTATGGCAATTTTCCTTTAGGCATTTGTACTGTATCAGTATAAAGAGGTAAGCATGGCTTCAATCGAATACCAGCCTTGCTTTCCTCATCAGTGTCTTTGGGGATGGACACATAGTTTTATCTTTTGATTTGTTCTCTAAAACATTAGGAGTCTATTTATTAAACAGAGAATCTGACATTCCTTCGAAAACTCTCCTGTGGGAATCAATTACTGCTATCCAAACGCATGGACCTGGAAGATTCCCATGAGGGAATCTATGAGGGAATGTCTTATTCTTTTTTTTAATAGTGCACTAAGTAAAATGTTATAAAAATGTATATTTAGTGTTTGTAGACACGTGTACAGAAGAGGTAGTTTATACGTTTTTAAGTAGAATAACCTTCTTACATTCTTACAATCACAAAGCGATTTCCCATGCTTAATTTCTTGATTATACAAAGTAATTTCACAATATGTGTATGTGTATCTAAAAAGAAGAACAAAAATGTGATATATTGCAGTCTAAAGAAAGATTGAGTATACCTTATTTTAAGGTCACGTGAATGGGAGTACAATGGGCCAGACTCTGAGTCCTGCCCTAATGGCTCCGCCCACCACCAGGGAACACCCCCTGAAGTGAAATTCTTCTCCTCCGTATGCATTGAGGAGGAGAGGGATTTCCCTTCAGGTAGCCTTCCCTATTTACCGCGCCGGCGTAACGTCAAAGGAGGCGGCACCAGAGCTTCGACAGTTCCTAACGCACCCTGGCAGACCTGGCTGTCAGCCGCATTAGGCCGGATCGGCCAGGAGGCGTTGGGCCGGAACAAACTACCAGCTAGGCCGTATCTGGCCTAACGGCCAGAATTTGCCGACACCTGCTTTATTCTATACAGATCAATTTACTTACTGACAATGAAGACAATGAATCTACTGTTGCACTGGTAATCATTTCAGAGATCCAAAGATTCATAAAGTCACATTAAGAGGCAGTAGACATAAAACTGAATGACTAAGTGACCATCAAAATCAAGTATCCAAATGTATGGCAATTTTCCTTTAGGCATTGACGCTGGAGCTGCTGCTCTGCACCTCCAGAGAGATGCAAAGCACAATGCAGGACTTCTGCGTTGTGCTTCGCATCTCACTGCTGATGTGAACAGCGGGGTGGCCGGGACCCGGGTGGTATTTAAAAGCAGATTGCTCAGTAATCTGCTTTTAAATTTCCCGCCCGGCCACGCCCCCTGACGGGCCGGCGCCCCAGCATCACAGCAGGATCATCCGATCGACTCTGGAGTGCAGGGCAAAGGTAGAGGGGGGCTTTTAAAGTTACCCCAAGTGTGACTCGGGTTTACTGCTTTTTGCATGTAAAAGCCACCCCGAGTCACACTCGGGATTACCGCTAGGGGGGTTAAGATAAGAAGTGAATCAAATAAAAAAGTATTCATGCCAGTGGGTCATTATTACTATTACACAGTTTTTATATAGCACCATCATATTACGCAGCGCTGTACAAAGTCCATAGTCATGTCACTAACTGACCCTCAAAGGAGATCTAATGTCCCTACTATAGTCATAAGTCATTAATGTAGTCTAAGGTAATTTTTAAGGGGGAAGCCAATAAACCTAACTGCATGTTTTTGAGATGTAGGAGGAAACCCGAGTACCCGGAGGAAACCCACGCAGACACAGGGAGAACCTGCAAAACTCCATGCAGATAGTGTCCTGGCTAGGATTCGAACCTAGGACCTAGCGCTACAAAGGCCGGAGTGCTAAGCCCTGAACCACCATGCTGCCCTAATATTACATGTTCACTGATACATGTAATAATAGGGCAGCAATAAAATACCAATGTATTTTATTTTGCAAATGACAGACAGATACATTTAAACTATGAAGTGGTTGTTAAAAGTGGGGAATGTGTATTTAGAATTAAAAAGTGCTTCTTTTTTTAAAGCTGTGGCAATTTAGGCCAGTAGGAACCTATGTTTTTAATAAAGATTCAGCACTTGATTTTTTTTTATTACAGTAAAAAACAAAACAAAATACCTAAATAATCACTATGTCCCCCCTCAACCAAGTAAACACTGAGCTTCTTGAAAATGGGCAGTTTGGAGCAGCACTGGGCTTTTGCTATTCCTGGTGCCCAAGAGTGTTGCAGGAAGAGAGGGGGGATGGCAATGTTAGTGTTCTTAGCCCCATCATGAGTGCCCCCCAGTGAATACGTTTTAGGAATCCAACAGACCCCTATCCAGTCTACCTGTGTGTGTGGGGGAATTTGTACATAATGCAAAATGTAAAAAAAAATACCACAAGCAACAGTTACTTTATCCTACTAATATTTAGTATTTATCAATTTCTACCATGGTCCAGCAATCTCCAAAGCTGTCCTACTTCATCCACTCCAGGAATGGCAAGTCAAACATGTGGGCAAGTATCAGCATAGCAGGGATGGCTGAATTCTCACTTCTCCCTTTTTATGGGGATACCCCATAAATATATTTTATGGGGATAGCCTACAAAAATAAGATGAATAAGTTGTTTGTTTGGGGGAGTAAGGCTGGGAAAAAATGAAAGTACCTAAATATAAAATAAAAGAAAGTGAAACCACACTGACTACATTTAAGTGTATTGAAATCAAAAGATTATGTTTTTTCAAAGTAGTAAATTGATTTAGAGTACCAAGGAGCTTTCTTTTTGTGTATGCTAATCTAAAGCAGTTACATGAATGTGAAATGGAGGTGTATTGGAAGTGATGACCCATTGAACCTAAAGAACAAATATATAGTGGTATATGGTTCATGGGTTTTTTCAGCACTGTTTAGAGCTTCTACAGCCTATAAAAGGATACATGAAAAGATACATATTAAAAAAGATACATTGTAAAAAAAGGATACATAAAAAGATACATTATAAAAAGATACAT
>NW_027319332.1:0-4196 GCF_032062135.1 Pyxicephalus adspersus
ATTTTTTATATTCATTATATCTACTAGACCCCTATTCGGACATATTTCTGTAAGTTACAGGTCTACAATTTAAAAAAAAAAAAATTTCATGAAAACCTGTAACGCTTTTGGTACAGAAATCTAGACCTCAGTGTAACGCTCAGGTGGTTAAGTAACATTTTAGACAAGGAAAATAAACTCAAAACATTTGTAGTCTGATTTGTAGTCATTTTTCCTTCTAAAGTGCCAAACTACATTTGAACATCTCATAGAACAATGGTCATTTGGTCTGAACCCAGAGATCCCCCTGGGGCAATAGGGAAAACAAAAGGTGTAGATGACAAAAGTATTTTGTTGATATAAGGCAAAATCCTTGCATGTGGTATATTTTAGGATTCCTTCTTACAGTATATAAAATCATAAAGTCCACATTGGCATAGATATGATATGTGAAACTCACTTTAGAAAGGATATTGGATATTGATGATAGTCAAAATTTTGCAAATTGTCAATATTTCAACTATTGAATGATTAAAGAAATACACTTGACTTGACACAAGTTAATAGGGATTGATGCACCTCATTTTACATGTCACAATTGGTGTACCAAGATAATATAATCTGAAAATGAGTGTCTGAAGATGGACATATATATTTGGATCACTGGGTGATTAGATCACACAGAATGAATATAGCATTGATAAATTATATTTTGTTATTTTATTAGATTTTTTTTTTTTTTTTTATTGTTATATGTGACTATTTGATTGCTATACGTGAGAAACATTCTTATCGCTGTCCCTCGGCCCTGTACCATCCTATATAGGAGGGGTACCACATGCCTGCAAACACCTGGTATATCCGCATTTGAATGTTAGTTTAAATTTTGATGTGACTTTAGAGTACTAGATGTCGTTCGTCATGGACTTCTGAAGATTCATAGTAATATTTTAACCCATAGTAATATTTGTCCTAATCATTTGGTTTAGGTACCAAAAGCCTATTTAGCCCAAAATTGGAGTAAGTATTATGAAAAAACTGGAAAGGAAGCAAAGAAGGCTTTTTTAGGCACCAAAAGAATTGTTGTAAATAAAATCAATGCAATTTTTATTTGAATACAAAATCATTAAAAATCAAACGATATTCAATATTCATACAATAAGGTTTACTTTTTCACTCTAATTTTTGGTAGAGGAAGTTACAAACTTGCATATATTTCAAGCATAGCAGGATGGGGTCTAAACAGACATTTTTCACCCAGAAGGGCTTCCTCAGGGGATATAAAGACCCTGGAATTGCAGTAATAACATAGTTACAATCGGATTAAAATACATATGTGATATACAGAGTAATAGTATGCGAGATACAGCAATTCTTACAACGTTTAGAATCGTGTCGTTATCTGTATGTACAGGATCGGTGCTATACGATCGTTCGCAGATATCGTGCAGGATCGTTCGTCGTTCGTTTACCAATGATAATAATTGGAAGTGTGTACGTAGCTTTACTCAGTAACATGCACGGTAATATGATACATTTGTTACACTTTTCTCCCAGTGGATAAAAGAAAAATGTAACAAATGTATTAGAATATTACTGTGCTGGAAAGTGTGTTACAGAGTAAGAGATATCATGTCATTGTAGGATAACCTGTAAAAAAACAAAAAAACAAATGAGTTAAATAAACACAAACACTCATTAAATTACTTTAACATTCATTTTTATTTTTTTAACACAGTTTTTTTTACATTTTTTTATCAGAATTTAGCCCTCAAATCTCGTTTTTTGTTGGGTCTATCCGAATTTAAACAGCCATATTCAGGTTGAATATAAGGACAACCCGAATTTGAACACCAACACTATTGATGAAAACTAAAGTTGAACATTATCTCACATCCTATTACTCTGTATATCACATATGTAATAAAATCCGATTGTAACTGTTATTGCTGGAATTCCAGGGTCTATATATCCCGAGGAAGCCCTTCTGGGCGAAATGTGTCGGGAACAGACCCAGTCCTGGTATGCCTGAAATATATGCAAGTTTGGAACTTCCTCTACCAAAAAATAGTGGAAAAGTAAACCTTATTGTATGAATATTGAATATTATTTTAATTTTTAATGATTTTGTATTCAAATAAAAATTACATTGATTTTATTTACAACAATTCTTTTGGTGCCTAAAAAAGTCTTCTTTGCTCCCTTTCCCATTTTTTCTTAAATTTTGATACTATAGACTTTGTGAAATATTGTATCTTGACAAAAAATGTACTATTTTAATTATAGATAGCCCTGTTTTTCCTGAAGCGGAATTAGTCAGTGAAACGCGTAGAAACAAATAGGGTGCACCCTTTTAGGGTGATCCCGACAGGAATATCTTATATTTGGATGCTTTTTAATATTTTTATGATATTGGTTTTTAATGTTATTTAATAAAGTAATCTTTTTATAATATATCATTCTTTCTTAATTGAAGTTGTTTGCCCTAAAAGTCCCATTAACTGGTGGAATTTAACAAATTTATACTTAATATTTGGAGTATTTGAAGTGTGACTGGTGGTTAGTTTTGTGTTGGTTCTATAGAACTATGTGCCAACCCTTATTGAGTACAGTAGTGAAATAAGGGACAGGAGAAAAGTAGGGTTTTTGGCACAATTAATATATTGTATTGTATTCAGTAAATAATACAGCACATAACAGTATAACATAGGCCACAATAAATTCTTGTGGTCTATGTAATATCACTTTGGCCCTAAAGGGCACTAGACATGCAACATCTAGCTGGTTAAGCACATAAAATCGCCATAAGTGTTCAAAGCTTCCAATCATAGATATTGTACATGTTGAGCGTTGTACCCGACGCATTTCGCCCTATTTGGCTTCCTTAGGGGTAGAAGTATGTCAACATATTATTTGGCACTTGCGGTTATTACGTCTGGATACGTCTGGCGGTAAATAGAGGCATATTAATAATGTACATAAAATAGAAATAAATAAATAGGTAAATGTTCAGGTACAGATTGTCTAGCTATAAATCCAAAGTTGTATTAAATCCAATATAGGTATACTCTATCACATAAATAAAGCTTGATGTAAATGCTAGTATAAAGATATCTGTTAAATCAACTATTCAGGTACATATGAGCCTACTATATCATACACATATATTGAATCATATACATATACATGGGCAGTGGGCAGGCAGCAGCAGTAATAGCATGAGGAGGAAGCGGCAGGCCATGAGACATAGCCCCTGATTCATCATTGAAATCCGCGATCGCTGGAAGCGCGATAATGCTACCTATTAAAATAAACAGAAACTTTTCTGTATTTCTGTAATAAAATACAGATAATTATTTCTGCTAACACTTGCTACCCATCAAAATAAACATAAAAAATTCAGTATTTCTGAAAAAAAAATACAGATATTTATTTTTGATAGCACTTGCTATCCATCCAAAAGAACAGAAAAATGTACTTATTTCTCTACTAAAAATACAAATGTCCTAATTATGATTCACACAGCTCCATAACAAGTGATATAGTCCTCAAAGTAGATAAAGGCAGGGGGCCCTGAGGGGGGTGATGGATAAAAAAATATTTTCCAGTTACACAGCTCCATATAAAGTTATAAACCTCAGAGAAAGAGTAGAGGTAGAGGGCCACTAGGGTGAGGAATAGAAGGAGATGCCAAAAGGCTGTGAACGTGCTCTTCCCATCAAGATGTCCGTGCAGCAGTTGACGACTAATCAGTAGAATCTGCAGAGGGGGTGGGCGAGAAATACTAAATTTTGTTTCGGGTTTTAGGAAAGATATGAAGTGCTATCATAATAAAATATCTGTATTTTTTTAAGAAATACAGAAATTTTTATGTTTATTTTGATGGATAACAAGTGGTATCAGAATTAATTCTCTGTATTTTTTTCCAGAAATAAAAAAAAAAGAGTTTATTTGGATAGATAGCAAGTGGTACAGAGAATTAATTCTGATATTTTTTTACAGAAATAAAAAAATGAGGTTATTTGGATAGATAGCAAGTGGTATCAGAACTATTTTTCTCTGTATTTTTTTACAGAAATAAAAAAAATTCAGTTTATTTTTATAGATAGAAAGTGGTATAAGAATGAATTCTCTGCATTTTTTTACAGAAATACAGAAAATTTTCTGTATATTTTCATAGATAGCAACTTGCTATCCATCAAAATAAACATAAAAAT
>NW_027319333.1:0-4194 GCF_032062135.1 Pyxicephalus adspersus
TTGTCTATATGGGCCAGAAAAAAAAACAATAGGTTCTTTAGCTGGCCATGGAGGGACAGATATCAACCTGAGAATGCTAAGAGGGAGCAAATTTGTATTATAGCCGTGAACAGATCTCTTAAGTATTGGGATCTGCTGTGTTTCAGATTATATATGATCAGTTGAGCCCACTATTCTGCATAGGACGTTTTTAGAATACGTCAGCTTTTGCCACCTGTGGTATTGCCTCCTTAAGAAGTAAAAAAAGTCACAAAAATAGGTTCTATTGACTAAGTTTTCTATACTCTTTTCTCTTATTCTTGCTTTAAAGATGCAATAATAGAGTAGATAATAGAGTAGATAGCAGACGCAAAAAGAGTAGATAGTTGATGTCAAAATCCAGCAAAATATTTTACACCCTTTAGTTTACTGACCAAAGCTGTACCTGTTATGGAAACAACTCTTGCTTCTTCCACCAAAGCGACCCTAGAGATGGTGCATAAAGTGGACCTAAACTCTGATTTTTTACTTTACATAAAAGGATAGACAAAAAAATAAAAAAGCTGCAGCACCTCCACTTTCTGTCTTGATCGCCATAGGAGCGCAAAGCCTCCTGGGATACCTGCGTCATGCATCCTGATCTTGTGCATGCAACGAGGGAGCCCTTTCATCAGTGGAAAAATGCAGATCTCATGCATGCGCAGTGAGATCGGCAATCTTATCTTCCAACCTACGTCACCCAGTCTCGCGCCTGGGCAGTGCGAGATCCGATGACGCAGGGGGAAAAACACGGAATACAAGAGAAGATGTCGGCTGAGCTGAAGACAAATACTGGGACGATGTGGGACCTGATGGAGTAAACCTCCCAATGGATAGATTGATCTGCGGGATTAAAGCGTGTTGTTTTTATTTTGGGTTTCGTTTCACTTTAATCAGCACTTAGGGGTCAGAAGAGTACCAAAAATATCCCTCAAACCATTATACTACAAGCCTAAGTCAATTATACAACCCAGAATGGATCTATGTTTCACCCCACCATTTGAATGTCACAGCACAAATTAAGACTCATCAGACCAGGCAACTTTTTTCCGGTCTTCTGTTCCAATTTTAAGACCGTGTGAATTGTAGCAACGGGTGCCTACAGCTGACAGGAGTGACACCCAATATGGTCTCCTGCTGCTGTAGACGATCTCCTTTAAGGTTTAATATGTTGTGCGTTCAGAAACCCTCTTCTGCATACTTTGGGTGTAACGTGTGGTTTGAGTTTATTGGAGTTACTGTTACCTTTCTCTCAGCTCAAACCAGTCTGGCCATTCTATGCTGATCACTGGCATCACCAAGGGATTTTTGTCTTGAAAAATGCCATTCACTGGATATTTTCCTTTTTTTATACCCTAAAAATTGTTGTGAAAATTAAAGCAGATCAGAAGTTTCTAAATTAGTCAGCCAGACCCCTGCCATGTTCAAAGTCACCTAAATTACCTATAATTCTTTCCCATTCTGCTGCTCATTTGGAACTTTAACAAGTCATTTTATCAGTGTTTATATTTCTATATAAATTAGATTGCTGGCATGTGATTTACTGATTAGATATTTGTGTTAACAATCAGTTGATTAGATGTACATAACATGGCTGGCAAGCCTTTATTGTTGTCAAGCCTTTATGCCAACAATGGCTTCCACCAAAGATATAGTGGAGAAATGAGCATAGTCACCCAGAGAAGAAAAAGAGGATTGTTTACAGGATTACCAGGAAATTAAGGGCAACATTCTTAAAAAAGGGAACATTTTACAGACACCACTAGCAAAGGCTGTGAATATGCCATCTATTACATTGTTGGGTTTAGAAACTCCAGAAGTATAAATCTAAGGTCTATATTCACAAATCTGACTGCCAAGCAACTAGCATGTTTAAAAGTAGAGCTGAGCAAAGTCTTCTCCCCTTTCAGTACAGAATTGTTTATTATAAATGGTACTGTGGCCTATTTTTACCGTTGTCAGTTATGTGTAACAATGTATGAATTCACCAGGGAAGAATTCTCTACCTTTTTTATGGGTATCTGTCACTTTCACAACTTCTCCATCTCTTTAGATTTTCATCCAGCTTGTTTTATAGTGTTCTGCAATGATTTATCCTAGCAGAATTCTGTTTTATCTTTGTTAATCCATCCAAAGATTAGCATCTCGTAAAAAGGTTTAGACTTGGTTGGCTGTCTCTTCTTCAGTTGTTTTTCATTTTCGTACAAGATAGAACTTTGATATAATGAGAACATACCACCTGACATCATGTAATATAGTTTATTTTGATTCTTGTTTCGATATTTTAAAAAGTTTCCTGAATGCCAAGTACTTTCTACAAGTAATTGGTCTTAAATAATAAATGTGTTTTCATCTTTTTATCTTATCAGTGCATTTTTTAGTTTCTCTCCCTTAACATAACCAGGCACATCACAAATGTTTGCACTCTTCACTTTTTTCCAATTCTGTTGCTGTCCTTTGAGACGTGGACGGACTCATCAAAGTAATACAAATTCAATTTTGTAAATAAATTTTGGTAGTCATCTGAACATGAAGACACTAGCATTGAACAAGAGTATTGACTTAGCAAAGTGAATGTTCTATTTTAACTTTTTTCAGGCAAATACTATTTTGTTAAAGTGAACGTAAAAATGGGAAATCTCCCCAAAGTGAAGATACATGTATCTTGGGTAGTGGTCACTGATACACTTGTCCAAAAAAAAACGATTTACCTCGGATGATGCATAAATTGTAACTCAATCAGTAGGAACACCAGCCACCAATGTAACCATGGTATTTTTATTATTATAAACTTCTCTGTGGAAAATTTTAATTGCGGTTTCAGAGGTGAATCATAATAAAAAACTTGTAAAAGTTATGTAGGTATTGCCAGCAAGGATATGCCATTTGAATGACAGAAATTGTAAGTGATGTGGATTTACATTGCTAAACTACGTGTTTGACTAGAATTGACTTCTGGGGTAATTTGTAAAAAATATATGTAATTATGTTTTGGTTGTAATCTGCAGGTCCCTAAAACCATTTGGGGGTCAGTTTGTGGGGATGAAGTCCTGTATCTCAACATGAGTCTTCATTGTTTAGGTAGTATAGAGTCTGGTAAAGTCAGAGTGGGGGCACACACATATTATTATTATTAATAATATTATTACTACACAGTATTTATATAGCACCGACATATAACGCAGCGCTGTACAAAATCCAGTTGTGTCACTAGCTGCATAATTTTAATATAGACAATGAAAACTGTTGTGACATTATTAACCAGTGTAGAATGACCCTTTGAATTGTTGGTGAATGGAAAATACCTATTTTGTATTGGTGGTCACCACTGCACAATGTTCCAGAAACCACTGCTATCCAGTATCCCTGTTCACTCCTTGGCCTGCTATATGGTAGTTTGTATGGGGAATTGAAAAGTGGGGAGGAGAATCTGAACAAGCTGTAATGGGACATGACCAATAGAGGATACGCTACAACTGTTTGAACTGACTATTGCTGAAAAGGTCAAATTTGTTAGCAAGTTCAAAATAACATTGAAGTACTTAAAATGTTATATATGGTATAATTGGGGTTGCATAGTTAGTAGTAATTTTAGTTTCTTTCTATTTGTGTTTTCATTTTCTGTGTGCATTTGAATAATAATTTGCTTTCAATTTAAGTCATTGCATATCTGGTAGTAGGTGAATTCTAATATTAATAATAATTATTTTTAATAATTTAATAATAAAAAAACTTTCAATCAACTAGACATTTTGTATAATGTTGATGACATTTCCATTATGGGAAATACCTCAGCATTTAAATCCACACAGCTGCAAATGTAAATTGTCCAATACCAGGAGGTGTGAAATTATTTGAACTGCCCTTGGTGTCAGGAAGTCTGCATAAGTGTTAATCCTTCATAGCTAAAGGTTCGAAATCCAAAACATCAACAGCACAGACAGGGCCTGATTATTTTAAAGCTCTCTAAGACTAAGATCTCTAAGATCTCTTTGCAGATAGACAATCATGGGGGAACCTGGGTGAACCAGCAAAACAGGGAGAGCTTTAATAAATCAGGCCCATAGTGTTGGCAAAAAAAATAGCTTTTAACTGTCAAATATGTAACACAACCCAACTGCAATGTGGCAGCTATGACTCTATAAGAAATTCTGTCCTTCCTGACGGTCTTCGAAC
>NW_027319334.1:0-4191 GCF_032062135.1 Pyxicephalus adspersus
CAGCCCTGACCTCGGATTGTTATTGACCATTCTGCCTGCTGCCAGCCCTGACCTTGGATTGTTACTGACCTGCATTTGCCTTATCCTTCTGTACCTTGCTTGATTGAAATTAACCCTTGCTGTGCTGTGCTGTTTTGAATAAACCTGATTCAAGGATATCTGGAGTTGGTTGTGGTTTGTGTGCCCAGGCGCATTACACCGACCTTCAGAAATATGACTCCCTGCCTCTTTCCTGGTTTGCTCATATAAATACCCTAAAAATAGATATTGTCCCCAGACTGTTATATATATTCCAAACAGTTCCCACATTTTTACCGACTTTATACTTGCGTAAACTACATAGGTTGTTTTTAAAATTCCTATGGCATAGGAAGCACCCCAGATTGACGTTCAGCATATTGGTTATGTTTAAGTGTAGGGGAGGAGTGGGAGCTCCCGATATTATTTCCTACTAAAGGGCATCGGTCTTAGTGCTCCTAACCGATTGGTTCCACAATCGGGAGCTGAAGGAATGGGTGCTGTTGGAAGAATTTTTGTCTCCAGTGAGTCTCCGGTCTTTTGCTTTGGGTGATTATTACGGCCGGCCTCCCCCATTTCTCCACTTACTATGGATTTATTGCATATTTGGGATAATTTTCTTAGATCGGGCAAATTGTCTACTAAACTGGGGCTCATGATGCCATTTTTCGATAACCCAGCATTTCCACTGGCCATGAGAGTTTTTAAATTTTATCTTGGTCCGCCTCCGACAAATGTCACATTAAGAATATAGTTCATAATGGGCGGGTCCCCCCTCTATCTTTCTTTCCAACAAGCTGTTATCCTGGCTCTCGTACGGGCAAAAAACCTCTTTTGTAGCCTCTTGTACTGACCCATCCTTGCTGTGCAGGTTGGTTTAAAGAGTCTTCCTGGATCCAAACGTATTTATCTTAAAGTTCTTATATATTTGCTAAGATATTGTTTTTGTATTGAGGGTACTTTCCTATTTTTTTAAAATCTGTGTTGTGTATATTCTCTTTTCCCCTTCCCTTCCCACCCCTTTTCCCTTGGGCTGTATTGTTTTCTTTTATTTGTGTTTTGTTAAACTGTTTATATATGCATATATATACATTACTATTGGTGGTTTAAGACTGAGTATTATTTACGCCATATGCTTTCATGAGTACTTATGTAAATTATGTAAATTTGGGTTGATATATTTTTCTTTGATCCACGAGGACTCTTACAGATTAATAATATGCTTATCAGGATATGTGTTGTGTCTAGGTTGTGTATTTTTTGCTCCTTAGAAGCCAATGCCATTACGGGTAATTTAGATGTTTGAGTTCTGTCTTATTGTTTGTTATGTATGTTTGCCTTTTTTTTTTCTGAAAACTTATTAAAGTTGATTGACACAAAATTCAATAAAAATTTAAAAATTAAAAAAAAAAATAGAGGAGGGAAGAATAATAGGTATGGTTCAAAATAAATAAAGAATTTTTGGGAGAATTGCCATTTTAAAGGCCGTAATACGTCCCAACCAGGACAATTCCACTTTTGAGAGAACGCTAATATCTTTTCGTACCAAATCTATCAATGGTGTAAAATTACAGTTAACCATATTGGACAATGAACTTGTCAAGTGAATACCTAGATATAAGATACTGTCCCTTGACCACCCAAAAGGGAAGTCCCTAGATAATTGTTCCTGTAGTTCTGAAGATACACCTACCTGCAAAATACTACATTTAGAATCATAAATCTTGTAATAGCTGACAGATCCAAAGACTCCAACTACTTGCAATGCGGTATCGGGTAAGTATGTTACCGGTTTTATTTATTTTTAAAACCTGCATTCGCCGTATAGGACGCACCCACTTTTCCCCCCCAGTTTTGGGGAAGAAAAAGTGCGTCTTATACGCCGAAAAATACGGTAATTTGTTTTGCAATGCTCTCCCCATTGTACCATCTCATGAGAACTTCAGCCTTATCTACCTGATCCTCCTGAGGGATCTCCTTATGTTTTTGTGTTGAATTCTGGGAATACAAAGGATAAAGACATCTCTCAGGGGTATTTCTGTTATTCGATCCATCTGTAAAAAATACATGTTGTCACATACAAAAACCAACATCGTAATGTTCTGTAATACCATATTTAAACTTAAAGAATACACAATATTATGGATTAACAATCAACACAGCTACTAATATAAAGATATCAGTCACCCCTAGACAAGCTGAGGTCTGTGGCACCCTAAAGGCATAACGGCTACTAATGAGGTAAATTTAGTAACAAGGAGTATCTAATTGCAGGACATGTCAATGAAACTTCAGATAAACAAAGTTTCTTGGAATCTTCTGTGTTTATTGTGCATTCTTCCCCTGTGCTGATTTCTATAGGAAGGTCTTCCTCTTTAATCTTCAGATATCTTCCTTCATCCTCTAGTTTCACGCTTCTCTTTGTGTCTCCAAGGTCTGTAAATAAAGATGAGAATGAAGCCACCTGTACTGAGATGTATGAGAGACCCCAGTGAGTGTGTGTGTGATTTCTTTTCCTTCCACATATGGCTTCTCTTCCTTCTCAACTCTAACAATTATTAAGTCTCCACCTTGCAAACACACAACTTCATATGATATATGATCAATCACAAGGGAATCCTATTTAATTAAGACCTTCAGTCCCACCTACCTGATCCTCCCGAGGGATCTCCTGATGTTACTGTGAGGATTCCCAGGAATACAGAGGGCAGGGACATCTCTCTGGGGTATTTCTGTAGGAAACACACGCACTGACTGAATTCATTGCCCCTGATTCATCAAGCAAAATCGGATTATCGGTCGCGCATTCGTATTAGCGATCCGGAATCGTGCGCGATCGCGCTATTCAACAACTGAAAAAGCTTGCGCACGGAGCCGCGCTTATCCGACAGCTTTTTACTGGCGATCATTACAGCATTCCGTTGAAATGTGTCTCTATCATCACGCATAATATAGAGTCCCTTGTAGTAATTACAGAAAGCCTCTGCTTTACCTTGAGGGCTAAAAGAACTCTTTTTATTGATAGGGTCAATGGTAGAGAAAATGTTGGATTTGGCTCTCCTTATTTTCATTTTCCTAGCTAGAAGAGCACCCAGTTTATTGCCTAGAGAGTAGTGTTGGTGTTCGAATTCTGGTTGTCCTTATATTCCATCCAAATATGGCTTTTCGAATTCGGATGGACCTGACCCGAAAAACACGGGATTCGACAGCAAAAATTCAGGGAAAAATGTTTTAAAAAAATAAATAAAAATGAATGTTAAATTAATTTAATTAGTGTGTTTTTTTTTTAATTCTTTTTTTTATTTTTTACAGGTTATCCGACAATGACATTATGAATCATAATGTCATTGTGGGATCCCCGGACCGGACTGGGAACTTTAGAGTTACACCGAATTGGAGGCACCTGCCTCCAATTAGCTCTAACTGTAGGCGATACCAGGGCAATAGAGGTTCAATGGGGATATGTATCTCATATCTCAATTCATCACCTCTAGTGCTCTGTGATTGGCTGGGAAGAGGGAAATATATATATATTATATATATATATATATATATATATATATATATATATATATATATATATATATATATATATACATATATATACTAATAAAGAGCACCTTTCACATCAATATTAAAGAGGACCTGTCACATGAATATTAAAGAGCACCTGTCACATGAATATTAAAGAGCACCTGTCACAACAATATTAAAGAGCACCTGTCACAACAATATTAAAGAGGACCTGTCACATCAATATTAAAGAGGACCTGTCACATGCACAATAAAGAGGACGTGACACATGCACAATAAAGAGGACCTGTCACATGAATAATAAAGAATAATGATAGGTCCTCTTTTTATTGATAGGGTCAATGATAGAGAAAAAAGGTTGGATTTGGCTCTCCTGATTTTCATTTTCCTAGCTAGAAGAACACCTCTTTATTATTCATGTGACAGGTCCATTTTATTATTCGTGTGACAGGTCCCCTTTTTTATTCATGTGACAGATCCTCTTTAATATTGATGTTTTACTGTTCATGTGACAGGTCCCCTTTATTATTCATGTAACAGGTCTGCTTTATTGTGCACGTGACAGGTCCTCTTTAATATTGATGTGACAGGTGATCCTTAATTTTGATGTGACCGGTCCTCTTTAATATTCATGTGGGA
>NW_027319335.1:0-4187 GCF_032062135.1 Pyxicephalus adspersus
GGATTACTGAAAAGGAAAACAAATTAAGCCAGCACATTTCAAGATTTACAAGCTTCAATGCTTTAGATTTTTGGATACACTTTAAAATCTTTGTAGAATAAACCTGATAATTTCTTTATTTTTTTGTCTTGAACAAACATTCTATTTTCCTGAAATTCTTCCACTCCTAAATACACCCACACCTAAATTTATTGATAATTTATGTTGAAGAACTCAAACACATTTATAAGCATAAGAAAAATGCATTATGCATTGTTTTACAATCTGAGTCCTTGGGTACGTAGGCGGCTTGCATTGTAATTGGTACCATTACAAATATTTTTTGTTCTAGAAAGGCAACAATTTATTGACAAAAGTCAGATTTAATACTAACTAGTAAAATATTATTGCAGCATAAACACATTCATTTGTCAGCCCATACTTTTGTAAAGAGAGGCAAGTATATGTTATGTGTATCAAACTGTATAATATAGCAGCAATTTGTGTTAATGGCAAACATTGCCCAATAAATATATTGGCTCTAAAATCTACGAGAAGTTGGGTTTTAGAAACAAAAATATTCTTGTAGTTTAGTGCACTGCGTATATAATAAACTACAATTCCTAGCCCATACATCTACCCTATTGGAAAAGGCTATATAAGGTTTTACCCGTTTAAACTGCATTTTTGCAAAAAAATTCAAAGGGATAAGACCAAATGAAATTGACTCTTCAGTATTCATTGGAAGCTGCCAAATCCAGTATTGTTTTAATACCTTTTGTTGCCTCTGGTGATGAGATTCCCCAATGGAATTACTTTCCCATTAGAAACACTTTTTTATTAATGTGCTATAGGTCAAATTCTGTTGACTGGTGGTGTTTGTAAAGTTGGTTAGGAACTATGGAAAGCCTAACCATAGATATAGCACCAAAAACTGGCAGCATCATATAGTCATCATCTAGACCCCACCCCCCAAGTATAAATTAGAATAAAAAAAGCGTGAGAAAATATATTTCATACCTTCTTCTAGTAAGGGCAATTGTCATCATCATTCCTCATTGCTGAGTCCTGGGAAAGGCAAGTGCTTCAAATCTCATGAGATTGCTTTCTTGCAGTGTGCTACTTTCCATGGAGGCAGCAAGGAGATGCATAACCTATGTAGCTAATAATACATTGATATTTATTGATGTATAGTTTAGTTCTAGTTTTCAGTGTGCATTAACCAAGTGATTTTATACTGAGCGTGCATTTTATTTTTTCTTTAAAAAATTAAAAAAAAATCAAGCTTAGAATCGTGTACCTTGGCTAGTGCTTGACCTGCTATGCATGTATACATAAATTCACATGATTTTTGTACATGAGTGGTTACATTGATTTAGGACAATAAAGAAAACCATAATTTTATTTAAGACATTTACGTTTAGCTGAAGTATGTTTAGAGTATGTTGGGAAGCTAAGGTGTACAATGAAGAAAACTAAACTCAATCATAATATATGCACTATAGCCCATGTGCACGTTGCTGGAAACAGCATAGGAACATTCTGTGACCATGCTATTTACGTCCTTGCATTCAGCTGATACACAGTCATACAGACATATATCATTAAGAAAATATATACAAATTAAAGTAAAATCTCATTAAGATGTAGCCAAACTAGCACTGGTTATGTTATAAAGACATCACAGGTGACATGAATAAAGACAGGTGTAGGCAAATACAATCAATAGCAAATTCATTTTTTTTGTTTTTTTTGCAATATCTGTTTTAAATTTTTGATTAGATTTCTTCATGTGTCATATAACAGTGTATTATTGTTAGTAATAAATATAAGTTGGAAAAGGCTGACATAGACAAAGGTCAAACAACAATGTCCATATCTAAATCTAGCATGTTTGGTCTGAAGGCTTTTTTAGAACACCAACTATGCAACTTGATCTTCTGTTAGCAATGAATTAATGAATTGTGACTTGTCTGGCAGAATGAACTTACTATTACAAGCAGTTAACCTGAGGAATTAACTCTGATTGTGTGCCTTAGAGAATACTGAAAGAACAAAAAGATTCTCTAAAATCTCCTCAAAGAACTGACGTCCACTGAACAAAGCCTTTCTTTAGCTGAAGACAAACTACAAATGATACAGGCATTATCCCAAAATATCTATTTCGGTCATCTCACTATCTTGCCACCTATTCAGAAAGGGGTTGATAACAGAATTGCTACCTCATTGAGACTGTTTGCTGATAACAAGGATACATATCATTGCAAAAATGCAAAAGTCCAAAAGTGACAGAAGAAAATGGCCACTGAGTCACAACATATGATAATGATAAATCAGTATAATGTGCTGATTCAGCCATACTAAATGCAGATAGTCTCAGAAATGACCATTATTAAAATGTTTTACTGACATAAACACCTAAACATTCTAAACATTTCTTTTGGATAATATGTACATGCATAAAAACAGTAAGTGGGGTATCCTAACCCTTGCTTTAGCACTAATAAACTAAAAAGGCTCCTAAAAGAGCAGTTTACCTAATATTCTCTATGAATCCTGGTTGCATACTCAGTAATAAATATGGAGATTTCATATTTCTGCTTACTGAGGATATGTACAAGCCACATAATCATGGCGCATTTTACACGTCATTTGTTGGTGTTTTTGTTGCTACCTGGTAGCACCATTAGGAAAAGCAAAGCCAGCAACATAAGTAGAAATGTTGTAGAAAGCTTTTGGTTTGGCTTAAGTCATTAGATGCCCAACTGTTTCCCTTTGCCACTCATATACGTGCCCTAAAGAAAAATGTAATATCATAATATGTCTACTAGTGCAACTCTCTGAGGTGCCTAAAATAACTAAAGAGCAGTGAAGAAGACTTCATAAGTCCACTTTTCATTCCAAATACATATCTAGTGCTCAGTGCATACTCAACAGAAGACCTATTGCTTCATATTGGCAGTATAAAGTGGCTCTGTCAACCTTTTTTTAATGTTATAGGTTTTTATTTCTACTATGTCAATTCCCCAAGATAGTCCATATAGATTATTTGCATCCAATTTAAGGTGCATAAATTATGTTATTAACTCAAAGACTGGTTTGATAAAAATTTAATATTATACCCATCATATTTTAAAACATGGATAACAATGGAACCACCTATGGCTATTGAGGTTCTTTGAGTATTGAGACTTTTATAATGTTTTAGATTAGATTTTTAGAGATTCAAAATGGAGTGAGACCTTTTCCATGGGATATGGGAGAATGGGTATACTGTATCTCCCACTACTAAACAGTCAAAGCTTAAAACTGTAATGTTCAAGCACTTCACCACACAAAAAGCATTTCCCATATTGATAAACAGTATAAATTATTTTTTAAGAACTAAATTAGATATTTATCACCTTTATGGCATTCTCAATAGATTCTACATATCTTAAAACACAGTTGCATTGTTAAAAATTAACTATTGATTATTTATATGTCCACAGGATACCAAGCTACAGATTCTTGCAATAAATATATCCAGTTTTTTACACTTTAAAAAAATGAATCACCTGCGTATGCTTATATGATTTTATATGACTTTTTTTTACCTGTGGTCTGACTTAAAAAGGTAAGCCTTAACCAACTGCCAGGTAAGTGAGTGGTTCCTAGCCAGAAGTCAAGGGAATCAGGTCCCTGTAACAATGTATAACCAAATAAAACAGTTGAAGATGGCTCTCTTGCCAAAAATGTAAGAGTTCAAAGATTTCAGTGCCTACTCTTAGGCAACATCTACACATTTACATCGATACATTTAGACAGCATCTATACGTTGCACTCGAAAGTCAAAATTTACACTCTGTTCTTATAGATTCGCCACATCATTGATTAGTTTCTCTTTTTACAGAGGTTGAGCTTGCAAAAATTTTTCAGATCACCTCTGAATGTTTTATTGATGTACAGAGAGGGTACAGAGTACAGAGTACAGAGAGAGCCTCTCATTGTTGTGTAAACAAACCCAAAAATTGATATGAAAACACATTTATTTTTTTTATAGTTCTCCCTCTAAACAGGATATGATTTACCAAGTGTTTCCCAAACAGGGTACCTCCGGTAGTGTTCCTTGAGCAATGAGAAACGTGTGCCTCTCATGACACCAATAATCTTTCTGGCTATCTGTAAGGGTGATAATATTCCCAGTGGTCAGCAGTGTAAGAGGCATT
>NW_027319336.1:0-4183 GCF_032062135.1 Pyxicephalus adspersus
TGCCGTGATTACATATATCATATAAACAATATAATTCTTCATGTCTTTGATTAAACAAGGTGCTGGAAACATTCAAGTTCAAGAAACCAGTTTGAGATGATTTGATCTTTGTGAAATGCCACATATGCTGCTGGAAGTAGCAAAAATTAGAAGGGAGTTACTCTGTGGTAATAAATAGAAGTACATGGTCGAGAACAATACTATGGTATGCTATCCGATGCTCAGTTGGTACTAGAGGTACCAAGGAAAATATCTCTTACGCCACATATAAAGTCTCCTACATAACCTTTCTACCCCATTCTGCTACTTGGTTTGAACTTCAACAGGTCATCCTGACAATATGTTCATACCGAAATTATCTTATAATTATTATTATCTTCTAATTAGTACAGCAACATAGCTTAAGAAATAGTACTCATTACATGTTTTATTCCATCACACTTGTACAGAAATTGTTAGAATCACAGTAACACAATATATTGAGTATATGTGAACATTATGTAGGTAACAGTGGTAATAAATTTAGATTGACTAGCTTAGAAGCTGTCGCAGGCATGCGTATACATGTTACAAGGAAGTATTATTATTATTAATATTAATATTAATAATATTAAACAGTATTTATATAGCGCCAACATATTACACAGCCCTGGGTATGTGTTACAAATTTGCAATAGATACACAAAACTTCTCTTTTAACCACCCCAATGACTTTAAAAAAATGATATCTTTCCATAAAGATGTTAGAAAAAAAGCATTTGTACGCAAATGCCTACAAAAACCCAGTTGTTACCACGTGAGATTGGTCCTGGGTGCCTGTTGGAAACTGCCTAGTGCCAGAGAGTGGTAAATGCAAGGGTTTTAAACTGCTTTATTCCCATAGCTTTATTAATTTGCAGATCTCTCTGATCTGCAGAAGAGTGAAACAAGTTTTGATGTCTGTTAAATTAACCTAACAATTTGGATAAATAAAGAGTGGCTTTTTGAAGGCAACATTCAAGACAAAGTGTTTTATTAATTGGTGAAAAAGTGGACTTCTTACTAGACAAAGTCCGCCTGTGTTATACAAAGAACAATAAAAAATACAACAAAATATAATATTGAACTAAGTCCATGTGTGGTTTTTTGTCTCTTAACCCAACGCGTTTCGCCCTTTGGCTTCTTCAGGGGATGTTTTTGGACACTAATACTAAACAGAACCAGAATCGTATGGACACAAAGAAAAAGAAGTCAATCATCGGTGTAAATTAAAAAGTCAACATTCAATTCAATAACAAAATAGGCACTAGGAAACAACTTCTTGGTAATCACATTGACATATAAATCATTGACACCTTGACACTAACAATGATTACCAAGAAGTTGTTCTAATAGTTTATCAAAGGTAAGAAATTTACATAAATTAATATTTAGAGATTGCCATGTGCCCTTAGTATAATGTACATTTCTCACCTCTGATGACTTCCACTAGGGATCTTCAAGTGAACCTGCACAGGCTAATCTGATTCTGACTTAATATTGCAATTCTCTCCATACATTGTGTAAACCTTTAACTACTTACATAAACAGATACATTTTTGAATTTTTCCAAATAATTATATTGCTCTTCACTCAATCTTGTGCTCCAGGTGCTATTACCAGAACACTGAAGCCAAACCCACACTAATACACATGATTTTTTAACAAAAAAAAATCTCTTGTTACAATACGTACCTTCAATCCAGAGCGGCAACACCCATTACTATTAATCCTTTGTGACAATTGATGTCCTTATTCTTCTGAACTGAATGATAGCCAACTATATTTAACACCTTTCCTTTTAAGCTCATGCTGTCTTCGACCCAACTTCTAAGCTGGAGCCATTACAGCTGGTGTCATAAAACAGAACTCATCATCTTCCCCCTCCTCAAATTCCAAATCTCCCCGACATATTCCTAACAGTTAACATCACTGTCATTCTTCCCTCCTCTCAGGCACGTTGTCCTGGCGTCACCTTTGATTCTGCCCCCCATAGTCAGAACATTTCCAGATCCTGTCACTTTCACCCACACAACATCTACAAACTCCACCTCTACCTGTCCCCAGAGACCACCAAACTCCTTGTACACGCTCCTATCATCTCTCATCTGGACTACTGTAACCCCCTCCTCTCTGGTTTTCCACTAACCCGACTCTTTCCCCTACAATCTATTATGAATGTTGCAGCCAGTCTCATCCATCCTTTCCACCATTTTTCTTCTACCTCTCTTTGTAGTTCTCTTCATTGGCTTACATTTCACTTTAGAATCAAATTCAAGCTCCGGTGCTTTGCCTTCAAACCCCTTCACAGTTCTTGTCCCACTTACCTTTTTGACCTGGTAAAAAAATACTCCCCTAGCCACTCTCTTCACTGCTCGAATGACCTACAACTGACTTCCGCACTTATAACCTCATCACACGCAATGCTCCAAGACTTTTCTAGAGCTGCCCCAACTCTCTGGAATGGTCTTCCTCATCCTACTTGGCTTACTCCTGCTTTCTACTCATTTAAAAGAGCACTCAAAACCCATTTTTTCAAACTTGCCAACCCATCTTCTTCTGTATTTGAAGCCATCACTACATCCCAACCACTACATATCTCCCCTTCTATTGTGTGTTACTTCCCCCACCTTCTGTATTGTTAGCTCTTCAGGACAGGGTTCTCTCCTCCAGTGTCACTATCTGTATTTGTCTGTCATTTGCAACCCCTTTAATTTACAGAGCTGCGTAACATGTTGCCGCTATATAAAACCTGTCTATTAATAATAATAATAATAATAATAATAATAATATTAATAATTATAATAATAATAACACAGCCAAGGGTTTTTCAAATGATTTAGTGTAGCTCAGGTCTGCTGAATCCAGAACAGACATCAGTTTAATTGAATTGGCTCTAGTTTTTGTGATACGGGAACTGGAATAGACAATTTTACCAACAACAAATGTTAATACAACATATTATTATCAATCTTTCTTTACACCAATGTTTTTCATGTTTTATATATTAAATGTAGCTAAATGTAGCATTATTTTCATGAAACTTCCATTTGCCTTCTTTTTATTCATACATTTTCTTTTTCTACAGAAATACAGAGTTCTTCAAGAAGTTGTTTAAATGACCCTAATGTACTTTGCTACATTTGTGGTGAATATTCTTAGCAAAAACAGAGAAGAAACATTACAGAGTTTGTGAAACATTTATAAATCTTGCATATTTTGGTATTAAACGGGTGGACCAAGATAAGTATTGGGCTTCCCATATGGTATGCAAAACTTGTGTAGTGTGTCTATGTAACACTTACCTCTTCCTTTCTAAAGCACAGATGTGTCTCTCCTGCACATGCGGGCAGTTCTGACTCTGGGCATGCCTACGCTAGCAAGCTTTATCAGCTTCGTTGGCCAAACACAAAATAGCCTTTTTATCATCCCTGGCTATTTAGCTAGCTCACACACTGCATTCAGTATTTCCTCTGTCTAGCTCCTGCATTAATCCTTCGTTGCCCAGTCTGTTGGTTCCCAGCCAACTTCCCTGTGCTGTTCCTGTGTTCCTGCCTGTCTGTGGATATCCCTGAGTCACCTGTCCCTCCTGTTGCTTCTGTGTCCCCTGTGGTCCCTGTGCCCGCAGTGGCCCCTGTGTCACTGGTGTCTGTTTTCTGGATCCCTGGCAATTAACCCCTTGTGTGTGACCTGACCTGTTTTGCTTGCTGCCTGCCTAGACCCTGGCGTTCCTCAACTATCCTTCTGCTTTGTGATTTGGTACCGTGTTTTGCCCACCTGATTGGAATTAGCAAGAACTGTGCTGCATGGTGCTGATGTTCTCATACCAGTGTTCAGTACACTCCCTGATATTCCTGTCTCCGACATGGAGAATTTACAGGTTTTGGAGTGTAATCCAGGAGTTAGCAGTGAAAGTGAATATGAAGGAAGCGTTTCATCAAACCAGCAGTTCTCCCAAGAAGAGAGAAGAGCTCAATGATTTAATTTGTGTCCTAAGTGTCAAAACAAACATCTGAGTTTTTTACATCCAGGCGAAATGAAAAGAACTGTCTGAGACTGGAAGTTAAAATAATGGTTTGAAGGACAAGAGAGGTGACACTCCTACCATATTTCAGTGAAGATGGAGACTTTGGCCCTAATTCATCAAGCAGAATCGGACGCTCGC
>NW_027319337.1:0-4181 GCF_032062135.1 Pyxicephalus adspersus
CAATGATGAGAATCGTCGCTAATGTTTTATGATTGGCTGCAGCCACCAGATCATAAGACCAATGAAATGCCGGGGACATCAGAAAGGGTCCAGCCAGGGTCAGGAGCTGAAGGTGAATAAGTGGTGAATGATCTGACTTGAAGTGAATCCACCACGGATCCCAAGATAACCGGAGCTTCCTCATAAGGATCAGCCGCTGTTTTACAAAATTGCTAATTTAAGGCCGTATCAGACAAATCATCTCAATGGTGGGAACTATGGAATCCCCTTCATAATGGTGGGGCCAGGAGCATCACCGCCCCAGCACTAGCAGCAGAGTCGCCCATGAGATATGATCCTAATAGGGATCACCAAAATCAAAAAATCCCCGACAGGTGAAATAACTAGTTTAGTAACATCTGTCATAGGATAGAATATGCAGCATGTCAGTTCATAAAGTGATGAGTAGAAGAGCCTGTCCCCTGCCAGCATGCTGCATACAAGGGCCCTCACTGAATGCAGCAATCTCTCTTTAGAGAGCCGAATCAGACCTAAACTACTTCATATAGCAAAGCTCCCACTTTCTGCGGATTGTGGAGCCCGGGTCTGACCTCTGCAGAGAGACTGCTGCTTCCACACAGAGAACAATTGCTGTCTTCCACAGTATGTTGCCATGAAACTGGCTTTTCTTCCCAGGCTATGGCTATATAAAATAACTATAACAAGACTACACTTTTATTTTGCTGCACCTAGAATGCAACTAGCTGACTTCGCCAAACGTTTGCACATTTTTGTTGGGTTTTTAAAGAGGACATGCTCACCTTTTCTTAACACTGCTGGGAGCTGAAGGACATACTTAGAATAGAAAGACTCATGTCATGTGACCACAGTGAGCCAATCACTCAGCACATTGTGTCATTGCTAACTGATCATGGAACAAGGCGTCCAATCACAGCCTGATATCAGCACGCTATGGCCAACCTGATGCAAAAAAAAGTACCATGACAGCCAATCAGCAATGTTACCCTCCTGTATATCTCTGAGGACACCTGACCAATCCATGTTCTGCATAGGAGTTAACTCAATTCCCCTTTTCCAATTCCATTTCCAATGATAAATAAAATCTTTCCATAAATAAACATCGTATAGATTTATTCCGGGATCAATACTTTGCTTTTATCAGCCAATCTGCAGATTGGAATCTTTAAAAGTTCTTCGAGTTCATAGCTGCAAATTGTACAATTTTGTCTGTGTGGAATTTCGGGTCAGCTGTGCCATCCCTGCCCGGCTCTGATTAGATCTGAACTGTTTATTTTTTCAGATTTATTGGACCTTTAAGGCAAATAGATTAACAAAAAAGATCCCATGTTTCATTTACTGACGCGTTTCGCAAGCATTGCTTCCTCAGGGGACTTTGGCTTGCGAAACGCATTGGGCTTTAAAAATGGGACATTTTTTGTTAATATATTGATTTAATCTGTAGAAAAAATGTCAAGTGACATCTCATGTCTGCTTTTCATGAATAATAAAATATGTTCTTATAATTGATGTTGTGTAAAGAAATATTTGGTGTTTTAAAAGTCAAATAAATCCCGAAAATAAACATTGTAGAAACTTTAACTATGGATTTGGCACCTGAATTTTTTTATCTACCCCCCAAATTGATCATTTTTTGTAGAACTGAACAGGAAGTGAACTTTAATTCAAACTCAGCATTTCCTTCCTGCCCCAGACATTTATTATCAACTCACAGCCAGAATGGTATAAACATAGCTATGGGCACTTGGAAGACAATCCAAATGCTGGACTGACTGCACAAGGGGGGCCATAAATATGGAGCTGCATACAACTATAACACCCCCCTTCCCCCTACCGATGCAATGGTGGCTGCAGAACTTGCAGCATCAAAGAAAAGAAAGAGCAGTAAATGCAACTTTATGGTAGCACATAGTACAGCGACCCTAACCAGATCATCAAATTCTGCATGTTTCTCTTGTTAGTGCCGGTGTGACCAGATTGTGGTGAGATGGAGGTCGGTGTGCATCTGGGGGAGACGGAGATCAGGTCACATGACCACTTTTCTTAGGTCAGCTTAGTCACATGACCCAGTAAGGGCTCCATCCGGCACCAGAGTTTGCAGATCTCCAGCGGTTCTGTTGCAGACATCACTGTCTCTGATCTAGCAGGGTATTATCACCCAGGAACATTGAAGAGTGCTTAACCCAGAAATCTTTTTAAGCCGGGTGGGAAGAAATTGTAGGCGGGTGGAATCCCATGAACTGTGACCCAACGCTTCAGTAACCACCCAAGGTTGCTGAAAAGTGCCGGGTGGTGCACCCAGCTAAAATGGGCTGGGGAGAACACTGTTGAAGGAAAGTATTTGCAGCCTCCAGAACTGCACAGGTGCCTCAGATGACCCACACAAGCACGTTTCTGATTGGTTTATCACAGCAGCCTCTGATAACATCGGCATTACCATAACAAACCAGAACAAAGCTAAAATTCCTGCAAACTATGTGGAGCCGTAGACTGGAACCTTTTCAACATCACTGTAAGTAAAAAGAGGGGTGAAGCACCAAATTGTTTACTTCAAAAAAAAAAAAAAAATCTATCAATACATTTCATAATATTCTCTTTGGATAATCTTAAAAAAAAAATATACAGCTCTGCAAGATCAGCGCAGGGCGACGTAGCTCAAGTATTGCAGGCGGGCATGCCAGAAAATGCCCTATTTGTTATCCAGGAAGCAGTCAATAGTCGGCGGTGTATTCTGTGCCATGTAATCCGCGGCAGAGCAGCGTAAATTCCTTCACAATGTCTTTTATTCTCCGCTTGTTCACTCGTTCCCTGGACAAAGAGAATGATTGGTTAGATGGCAGAAACAGCAATCGTCCAACACCCTATCCTGTATGGCGACACCAAAGCCATTGCGGCCATTGTAGAACCATGCTCCATTAACCTCCCTGGCGGTAACGCAGAGTGTGGCTCGGGGTAAAAAAAACTTGCTGAAAGCGGTAACCCCGAGCCACACTTGGGGTAGCTAAAAACATAAAAAATAAAGACTTACCGGGTCCCACTGGGGTCCTCCAGTTTCCTGCCCGTCCGATCCCATCCTTGAGTCGCGTTCTCTTACTCTGATCTTTCCCCCGGCCAATGTGCTGACGTTCCCCGGGAGTTCCCAGTGACGATGGTGCATGCCAGGGAGCGTGGGGGGAATTTCATATTATTGAATGCAATACAAAATAACTGTATTGAATCCAATACATAGTAATCATTATATTATGTATATGTACAGTTATATTTCAGTATTTTTATGCTCCATTGTTTTACCAGATTTTTGTGTTTTTTAATTTAAAGTTTATTATTAAATGTAATAAATATTGGACATAATTTGGTGAGTTAGGCCGAAGAATTATAGGTCTACAATGTAAAATAAATTTTCATGAAAGACAATGTACCGCTTTATTACATATTAATCCAGAAAGGAATGAACCGCCCAGGAGGTTAAAAAACATATGTGATGCGGCACCTAATATCTGTGCTTACAGTTTTCTAGTTTATCAACAAAATCCCACAAATGCCTGTTGATGCTACAAATGTAATCCACCTAATAAAGCTTCTTGTGACAACGATGTGGCACTACACTAAAATCAGAGAAGAGTTGTCACTCCCATGTGGGCTAAAATTATGTTGAAGTGGACATATGTTGTAGAATGGGCATCATTTATGTTGATTCTAAACCTGAAGCTTGTGAATCAGCAACAAAACACACTAAGGTCTGTCCACTGCTTTCTGGATTGACAGCACTGAACCTTCTCCCTGTGATCTGCAGTGTCCAGGGGGGAGCGTGTAAGACACAAATAAAGGAGGATTTAGCTTAGTCAGGGGAATAAATTAAATTATCAATATCAAATTATGAGGCATGCATTGGTACATAGTAGGTTGGGTTGAAAAAAGACCTATGTCCATCAAGTTCAATCTCCAGGGAAATAAACATATCCCAGATATAAAACCCTATGGACATAGTTGGTCAAGAGGAAGGCAAAAAAAAACCCTACTAAAAATTTGCTTCAACAGGGGAAAAAAAATTCCTTCCTGATCCCATGAGACAATCAGATGTTCCCTGGATCAGCAGTCTCTGTTATCTTTACTTTAAAGCTTTAATCCCCAGTTATATTCTGTGCTTCTAGAGATCATCCAGC
>NW_027319338.1:0-4168 GCF_032062135.1 Pyxicephalus adspersus
TTAAATTTGTTAATTAGGTCTAGGTCAGGGTGGGCAAACTTTGGGAGAGTGGGCGAGTTGTGTGTGGTGACACAGCCTGCCCACTCTCCCATCGCAGGCTCCGAGGCAGGCTCAGATCCAGGGAAGTGTTCCACGGCTGGGGTCCTTCTCCTGACCCTGCTCAGGGTGGCACCGGCCAGAGCCGCAGAACACCCAAAGGGCCGGAGAAACATCCCTATTGGGCCGTATACGGCCTGCGGGCCGTAGTTTGCTCATGCCTGGTCTAGGTAGTAGGTCAAAAATGGAAACTCTTTCATATACTTAAACACAAAATTTAGGTAAATAAGTGAGAAACCCCACAAACAACTTTGTTTTCAGTTTTGCATCAATGAATCTACAGATGCTTACAGACAAAGTTTGAATAGTGACAAAAGAATGAAAACTCATGCTGTATTTTTATTGCTAGAAGTGGTTCCATAAGATTTTACTCTACTTAGGCTATATACAAACTGGCAGTGGGGTTGTGGTGTGGTTACTGTTTCTTCACACCCCTGAACAGCTTCCTCGGGTGAGACGATACATGTAGCACTTTACTCATGGCAGCCCATACAGAATGAAAGAGAGCAGCAGTAAGTGGTTCAGTTCTGATAATAGTAAAAATATTCACACAATAATTCTAAACCAGTGCAGCTGGTCAGATACAAGTCTGAACCATAGCCTTACTGTCGCATTAACTGGTAGTCCGTGAGAAGATTGTGGGGGTCCGCGGCTCTGGTCAGTGCACCTCCGAGTGGGGTCAGGAGAAGGACCCCACCGGGGGGATGCAAATCCATGCAAATCCCTGGCTCAGGGAAGTGAGCGGGTTGTGTTTCACGACACAACCCGCCCACTCTCCCATCACGGGCTCTGATCTGCGATGGCAGAGTGGGCAGGGTTATGGCATTATGATGTCACTATGATTGGCGCCCTTTGATTGACAACCGGCGCATGTGTGGTCAGGAGCTGGTAATTTTAGTGGTCCGCGGGACCAAAAAAAATTGTCGACCGCTGATTTAACACACTATATTATTATATTATCACACTACAGCATTTTAATTGATTTTTGGCATAGTTACTATGTAGAGGTTTTAAAGAAAAAGAAAATTATATGTTCACACAAGGATTCTTACTCATTAACACTTCTAATTTTATTCAAGTGATTATTATGAAAGTGTTTATTATAATTTTGCAGATTTTATATCTACTCATTTTACATATAGTTTACTTCAGCAATAAGTCTCAGGTGGTAAACATAATCAAGTCCCATTGCCCAAGCGGCTATACCAGGATTGGACCTGATACTCACAAGTAGCAGGTATTGCAGTTTCAAAGACTTTATTCCAAACATGAGCTCAGTCCTGATCCCTTTTACTGCTTGCACTCAGACTTACACACCCACTTCCTGACAGCCCCTAGACATACCTGTTGGACCAACCCGAAATCCTGATCTGTACTACAATGGGATAGGAAGGCACACCCAGATACTTCCCTCTTATCCCAGAGTCCAGGCCCTGTAAAAAATTATCAAAATAGCAACCACAGGTCGTCAAACTAAATTTCCCTGACTCCTTCTTCAGTCATTGGCTTTATTTCAGAGGGATCACGACCTTAAAGCAGGGGGAATGTATCTACCCTCCATATTTAAGTACCCTCCAAATAATTAAGATACATCTGTTCAATAAAGGGGGAAAATGTTGTCAATTAAATAAAAGATCTTTCCTGTATCTTGTTGACATGTTAAATCAAAAAATATAACTAGCTCTACTAGATCTTGGTCTCATTCAAGACAAAGTGTTATGTGTTAGCCCACACATAACTTACTTAGGGACTAATTGTATTTCCCTCAGATCAACATTTTTTTTGAATGGACAAATCAATGAAATTTATAAAAGCCTTTATTTATTTTTTAACAAATGTGTAAGCATAGCTCATCAAAATTGCTACATTTTTCAAAGTGTTTGTAGTTTGGACCTATGAAAAGGTGGGGGGAAATAATGTACTTACGTCCAGTATTGTCTACTGTTTTTGCACTACATTACTTGTTTAAAGTGGAATTAAACCTCACAAATAATCAACTGTCCCTCAAAGAGCACCACTATCGTCTTCTTTATTCTCTTCCTGTCAACAATCTTTGTTCATCTTGATTGGCCGGGCTGAAAAGACGTAACTCCTGTGCAGCCGTTCACTCATTTCTGGCATATGGAGGGGAAGCCGCAATTACCAGGTATCCTTGCATGGGTATGCTGCACAGGCGGTTCAGCTTTTTGTCAGATACCCAGAGTGATCAGGCAGGTAAGAGGTATTTGATTATTGCAGAAGAAACATTGTCTGCTCCTTTCTATAATAATGACCTTCCTGAGCATGAATTCCTTTAAGAAGAACTTTAGTCTTTGCTCATGCTGTCTTAATTAAGTTACATTTTTTATAAATTATAAGTAAAAACTAAAAATAAACATTTAAAAAAGTTTTTTCTGTAGGCCCTCTCGCCATGCATCAAGAAAAAGGTAGGACAGAGTGAGAAACTGTTTTTAGTACAACAAATTATTAGAATTAAACATAATGAATGTGTGAAGGCTTCTATTGATCTATGTAATAAAAAAATCTATTTTGTGTAAAGAAATGAAAAAGCATGTATTGAAAAAAAATCTTTATAGTAAAAAAACGGAATAATTAAACTGGTAATTACAATAACAATTACCAACTTTTGATTTTACTTTCAATTCATGAAATTGCCTGTGGAATATTAGATTACCCATATGACCTCTTGGTCTACAAATGGTGTATTTAATATTAATTTCTGAGCCAAGAAATAATGCTTGCTGTACAGTTAGGGCTCTGTTTATAAATCAGGGTATCAGACATTCCTTCATGAGAATCTATCATGTGATTCAATGGCAGTGATTGATTCTCGAAAGTTTGAGGGAATGTCAGATTCTCAGATCAGAAAAATATCCCGCTGGAATTGAGAGACAAGAGCATGTAATTTTAGTTAGTGGCTTGTCTCGACATATCCCTTCAGACATGTAGGAATGAACGTGTCTTCTACTTCAGCCTATCTTTATGTCTTCTGTGCTAATTAAATGTTTATGACAGTGCAAGATAGATATCCAGTTAAACAGCTATAGAAATAATTCAGTTTTGAAGACATTTGGGTCTGATTCTAAGAAGTATAAACTGTACTTGTACTTTTTTTCCTATCAATACTCACATAGTATAATATATAGAACATATAAAACTGTGCTGCAAAAAATTCAGTGTGTAATGCAATTTTATTAGGGTTCAGTGACATAAAATTCTTTTTACAATATGTCATCTAGATTAGGGATGAGAGAGAATGCCTCTGGCATTCTCATGAAAATTTCTTTGAACTTCCGATGGTTCCACAAAATATCGGCAAACCGATTTCGCTTAACCATCAGAAGATCGAGGAAAGTATAACAGGAGGATTCACAGGGGATTTACAGGATTCCATGGGAATCCTCCTGTTTGCGATCCCCGGGGTACTAGAGGTTAATTAACCTCTAGTGCCAGGGATGGCACACGGTTCCCAATGAATTCCCACGGCATTTCCAGGTCCTGTCACTTTCACCTGCGCAACATCTCCAAAATCCGCCCCTACCTGTGCCCTGAGACGACCAAACTCCTTGTACACGCTCTTATCATCTCTCGTCTGGACTACTATAACCTCCTCCTCTCTGGTATTCTACTAACCCGACTCTCTCCTCTACAATCTATTATGAATGCTGCAGCCAGACTCATCCATCCTTTCCTCCTTTTTTTTGCGGAAAAAGGTTCCTTCTGTGCATGCCCGAGATGCTCAGGCATGCGCAAAAGGAGCCCCCAAGAGCCTCCCGGGATGCCAGACGTAGGTATCCTAGGAGGCTTTGTGCTTCCATTCATTCTCGACCGCTTGGGCAATCGAGAATTAGGGGGTGGTGTTGCATCTTTTTTTTTAATGGATGTTGCAAAAAAAACACACTAAATGTTTACTTAACATAAAAGGGTTCTCTACCCTTTTATGTAAAATGAAAATTGTGAGTTTAGGTACGCTTTAAATATGCAACATTTCATTTTCCCATGGTTTCCAACAAGCAATTAGCATGGATTTATCCACACCAACAAAAATAAATGATAATACACTGCTTAGTTT
>NW_027319339.1:0-4168 GCF_032062135.1 Pyxicephalus adspersus
AGAAATGTACATTTTTTGTACAGTTTTACTTTTACATACAAGGTAATGCTTAGGTAATGCTGAAAGATGTATGAAATGTCCATCCATAACCAGATACCTTTTGTCTGTTAACAGGTCTTTAAAATCACTGATTGTACGTTCACTTTTATTAGTATCATTGCTAAAGCCCAGGCGTACTTTGAATTTTGTCTTTTACAATGTTATGAACAAAAACACAGAACACCAATTCCCTAGTTTAGAATAATTCTGTGGGCAGATATATACAGCCTGAGTTCACAGCCCCACAATATGCTGCGAAGAAATACAAGAAAAGAAGAGTGAAATGTATTTAAATGAATTCAATTGAATGCAGTAAATGGGTTAGTTATAGAAATAGGCTTAGGAGGCTGTTGATATTAATATTTAGACTGTGGGCAGCACAACCTGCATTTTCGCTTATTTATTTTTGTGTCTGGAAATAGTCCAGGCTGAATTTATGGAGTGCTTTGTAGGAGGACTGACTACGGCTCTGTAACGGGGTGTCATTAAACAAGGACGTACATAAAAGCAGCCTGAAAGAAGGGGAAGGAAGGACAAAGAAGGAAAGAATAGTAAATTTGAGACAAGGACAGGAATATGGGAAATAAAAGCAATATCAGAAAGTAGTAAAGATAGTATACCTGCTTTATCAAATGTGAAAATGAATGCATAAGGCATTAAATAATTTCAATCTTTGTTCACATGGCATCTTAGTTTTTACAGAAGGATAGGAGAACAATATACCATTTAAAGGGGAACTAAAAAGAAAAATAAAAAAAATCACAGTTACCTTTTTTTTCTCAGATGCTTTGATCCCACTGGAAATGTCCTCGTTTGGGTCCCGCATTGTCCTGGAATCCTACTTGTCCCGGCCCTGAGGAAAAGCCTGGCACAACCATCTTTTTCCATCTTCTTCCTTGTTGTTCTGGCTGGTCCCCTGATTCCACACTGTACAGGAAGGAGTTCGGGTGACGTAGCCTGCTGTAAAGGGGAAAAAAGTGCTGATCTCACTGCGCATACGTGAGATTGGCACTTCTTTCACCTCAATGTAGGAAAATGCCCCTTCTGCGCATGCCTGAGATCACCAGACAGAAGCAGGAGAGTCCAATGAGGAGTCTCAGTGAACTGCATTTCCCCTGAACCTAAATGTAGTTCCATTTTGAGCAGTTATTTGGAAGAGGAGTTCTTTGTCACCCCACACATAGCTACAAGTCTCTGATTTGCATGGTTTGAATACTCACCTATCAAAGCCAATGTATGCAGATGAGCAGGAAATGACCAGCAAAATGCAACAAGCAATGATGACATTGTTGCTCTATTTCCAAAGTGTAATTTTTTTGCACAAAATTCCTATTGTTGTTACAAATCTCACTTGTTATGTTACCCCAGTCCCACTCTGTGCATACAATGTTACAAATTGTTAAACTGACCAGCTTCATGGGCAAGATCAGCTTTTTTAGAGGAGAAAAGTCCTAAAGTCTCTTTTATATGCAAGGTTAAAACTCAAACTAGTGAACTAAGAGAGACCAGCAAAAGATGAGAGAATCTAACTAGAGACCTAGTCTAAATACCAGACAACAAAGGGATTATAACAAATATCAGGACGGTCTGCTGCAGAACTACTGCCTTCAAGATATAGCCCAATGTGTATGATATAGTTCCATTCTAAGAATGAATGTTAATGCATATTCTCTGTCTGTGGACATGTTTCTGGTTGTATCAGTTTGTCCATGCAGGTAATAATGACAGGATTCCTGCAAAGAACATCCCCGGCCCTCATACTCTTCATACCTGAGCTCCCTTATAACTCCTTGCTCCTTGGCAGCTGGAGAAAATACCTAAATTTCATGGTATTGAGGACCATGTGTCTCGTGATTGTGCCCTGGCCTAATAGGAGATCACTAGGACCAAGACTGTCAAATCACCATTGGGGTGATTGTCACCACTCCCTAAGTCACTGACACAACCAAAGAAAAAGCAGGGTGCTGAAAGGGAATTCAGGAAAATTCAGCAAGTTAAGAAGCAAAAAGAAGGGCCCAGATCCAAAAATAAAGAAAGAGAATAGGCTGAGGGACAGCATGACAGGGTGATCAGGGCAATTTTTTCTAAATATGGTGTGTGTTCTATTTTTGTGGAAGGTAAATCTAACTTTCCCAAGATCCACCTAAAATATATGCTGCACAGACTTTCGTTCAAACAACTTCAAATCCATGGAACTTATTCTTGCAGTCTGCCTGTGTGTGAGGCTTCATCCCTGGATATCTTAAAAAAAAAAAAAGCCTAAAAACCCATTTATTTCCCTGAGCCTATGAAAATGCATACAATTTGCATTCCATGTACTGAGTCCCCTGGGAGAGAAATGCTGGAAAAATATTGTTATTATTATCATTATTATTCAAGTAAGAATAGACGCGGCTCTTGTATTTACATGATATTTGTTTAGTATGGATTTCAGCTTTAACTATGCAGTTATCAGTCCTTAATATATGTGCATTTATTATTATTATTATTTTTACCAACAAAAGACTGAGCAGTGTGACAATGTTCTAGTGAGCTGTAACAGGATTCTGATGAACTACATACCCAGTACTCCACCATTCCCCAGATTCTGTTTTATAGGGTACTATACAGTGATATTTCATTTTACACATGTCAGAGATGTTATGGTCTCTTTTCCCTTCTTTGCCCACTTTTCTTATAATAATTCTCTCATAAAATGTATTCCAAAACACATGGGTGCACAGTGGAAATAAAATCTTACATGAAGCATTCTACATTTACAAAATGTTTGCAATCAACAAAATGCAGTCACTTCATAAATGGACTCATATTTGCAAACATATTTAAGTGGAGTTCTAATTGATTTCCTAATTTAACCTGTGTCTCTAGCTTTCTAAAATCTTTCTCACAATCAAACCTGCCTGGGTAATCTTACAATATGACGTAACAAGATACATCATATTTTATCTTTGGCAAGAAACAATAGCCTGCTCTGAATGTAGACTTCCCACTCATTGTGGTGGGATCCTCTGCATGAGATCACACATAGATCACAGTCATCTCTTCTGGAATCTACTCCTGTTCCGAAGTGTGGAAGGTTACAGTAATAGTCATCACAGACTGGAGATCAGTGCCAGATATGTAGGTGTTGTAGAAATGCTTTTCTATGACACAACATTGGTGAGCACAGTTTTTCAAGGCCAACTAATATAATACTTGGAAAGCTCATTCCAAGTATAAATAAATATATATATAAATATCATCATGAATCCTAACTGCTTTAAAGAACCAACTCACTTCAACAGAAGAAATGTGAACTCCAGTTTCAGGACATTTATTAAGTGTTTTTTTAAAATCCCTCAAAATGGGTTTGCATACCTCAAAATTGTCAATGCATCTATAATCACAAGAATCACTAGCATGGCTCTCAGCTTTTTATGTGTCATAGAAACTTGCTTAAGGAAAGGGGTGATATATGGCTCTGAAATACCATGTTTTACAAAAAATAAAGGCACATTATGAGCAGAAGACGTGCTTTAGATGCCTGTGATGTCTAAAAAATGACAACATATAAAGGTTTAGCTGATAAAGACAAAAAAAGTTAGGGTGGGGTTAAGTATTGGTTAAGATGGGGTAGAAAAGTTATAAAGAAAATGGATAGAGGAGGGGGTTGTCAATTGCTTGGGGGGGCAGTGAAAAAAAAGTTTTTTGATGCAGTGAGGTCCTGGAGGGAAGTAGGTTTTGGGAGTGGCATCAGTGGGGGTGGGACTGTGAATATTGGTGAGAACTTTTCCGAGCCGGGTAAGGTTGCGACTGGAAGCAAATATCATGTTGGTGCAGATCCAAAATGGAGGTTAGTAGATGGGGGAGGCCTTCCAGGACCAGTAACCAGAAAGATTTAAGAGAATATGAAGTTGAATGGGGTTATTGTTGATGTTAAATGTTTATGGCTATCCGTGCTTGTTATTGTTAATTTGTTAATGTTATTCAAGAAGTTGTTTAAAGTTTATAATTAAAGGCCCACGGGTCATTCAACTAGGGATGAGCAAGAAAAATTTTTAATTTCGATCTCGCGGCGAATCGGGCCTTTTTCTTTTACAGAACATGTGTACAGAGCAGTGCCTCCAATCAGCTGTGACTGCAAGTTCCC
>NW_027319340.1:0-4167 GCF_032062135.1 Pyxicephalus adspersus
TTGGGCAATATCCTGTAAGCCCTACCCCCATCCCCACACACCCCATGGCTAAGGCTGAAGTTTCACCCAATGAGTGGTAGGCTAATGGGTTTTATATTGTGTCTCCATAAAACTGGTTAGCATTTGCAAAAATAAAACTGTTATCCATCATCCATTGTGTAGTAGACACGAGTAATGGATTTTTAATGTGAAGGCCAAAATTGGACAAGTGCCAGGGGATTTTAGACTAAAAAAACTGACAACGTAAAATGGGTCGATTTCCTCTTCATTAAAAAACATATGTTGTCCTCTTCATTCAAACCATATGTTGAAGAGCTAACTTTTTATATTTTGTTCTGATCTACACTAACAAGTTTAAAAATGTGGATAAATGACCTTTAACAGTATATATTAGTGCCAATTTAACAATTGACATGTCCACAACAGAATGATTAGCAATTTTTCGAAGTAGGAAATAATAAATGTAGTTTTGCTGATTGTGCAATGATAAATGGAATTTTAAATTTATGTATTAATTGGCTACTTGTTTCCTTGGGACTGTGTAGTTTGGTTGTCTGAGATGAGTATGACTGATTGCCATTAGTAGCAAAAGTACTTTAATAAATTCTATATAAAAGGTTATATTTGGAAGTCTCAATAGATACTCCAAAACTGCATAGATGGATATTAAAGGAGCACCCATGGGATGGAGAAATCCTATATGTATTTGATTAATACAAATATATACTGGTTTAATATAGAGCAGGGGTCGGCAAACTCCGGCCTTTAGGCCAGATAAGGCCTAGTCTGTAGTTCGTTACGGCCTAACGCCCCATGGATGATACGGCCTAATGCTGGCCGGCAACCCACAGCTCCAGAGCCGCAGGTTGCCGGGGTATCGGCCAGGGGGCATTAGGAACTACCGGAGCCGGCCCCTTACAATGGCTCCCCTATTCACTGCGGCCAGTATTGATACATCCGCCGCTGCGGTAAATAGGGAAAGCTCCTTGAAGGGAAATCCCTCTCCTCCGCAGTGCATACGGAGAAGAGGGATTTCCCTGGTGGTGGCCGTTCCCTGGTGGTGGCCGGAGCCATTAGGGCGCGTCCAGCCTAGTGTGCTCCCGCCCACCCCATAAACAGCCTAGTGGCCATAAAACTTTGCCGACCCCTGATATGAAGTATCTATTGTGACTACAAAATAATTAGTTTCTCGCAATTGAGCTGGGTTTCTAGCTATCTTTCAGATCTATTACAGACAAGGCTGCCCTGTAATTCTCTCCTTTACCTTACATGTTTCCTTGTATTTTATCGCCAATACACCACCATACCATCCTCAAATAAGTTTGTTCTCTTCTCTCTCCCAAACTCATTAGTAACACTAAGTGGCCCATTGGTAGACAACATCTGAAGCTACTATTTAGTGGCCAGTATTAGAAAGAGTCCCCTTACCTTGTCGTGGTGAAGGGGCTTGTGTATCGCAATGAAGCGATCAGCTTTACTGTGTAGGGCCACCCAAGACGAGCAGGTCATTGCAGAGAGATCAGAATAATACGATCCGCTGGAGAAGGTACTTGCAGCCTACTTCAGTTAATTTCTGCCAAGAAAACCAGATGAACAGAAGAAAAGAGTTATGTCGATATGGCATCCGAAGACAAATCCCCCAGGTCTTAAGATGTCCAACAAGCTACTGGGTGAGAGCAGAAGACAAGTACGAGTAGAGCAAGAGCTAATGATGCTGATGGATTAAAGCCAAGTGGACTTCCAAATGCTGAGGTGCTCTGAAATATCAAAAGTACAGTCAGAGGCAGCAAAAGACAATATACCATTGGAATGTAAGATCTATGAATCAAGGAAAGCTGGATGACATCCTGGGAATTGGTGAACTAAAATGGACTGGCGCTGGTCATTTTACATCAGATGTACATCACAGTTGATTGGAATGCTAAAGTTGGCAGCGAAAAAACAAGTGAAATAACAGGCAAGTGTGGTCTTAAAAAACGGAATAAAGTAGGACATAGATTAATAGAATTTTGCCAGGACAACATGCTGGTTTAGCAAACACCTTATTTCAACAGCACAAGAGAAGACTTTACACATGGACATCGCCAGATGGTCAATATCGCAACCAAATTGACTATATACTTTGCAAGAGGAGATGGAAGAGTTCTATAAAACAAGACCTGGAGCTGACTGTGGCTCAGATCATCAGCTGCTAATTGCAAAGTGTAAAATTAAACTAAAGACAACATGAAAAGCCGAGCAACAACATATGATTCTAACAATATTGCACATGACTTCACAGTGGAGGTGAAGAATAGGTTCAGAGGATCAGATCTGGTAGATAGAATGCCTGAGGAACTATGGATAGAAGTACATGATATTATCCAAGAGATTGCAACAAATAAGATCCCAAAACGAAGAAAGATTAAGAAGGCAAAATGGTTGTCTACTGCGGCATTACAAGTTGTTGAGGAATGGAGGAAAACAAAGGCCAATATAGACAAGAAAAATTTGCCCAGTTGAACGCAGAGTATCAGGGAATAGAATGCAGAGATAAGGAAGCTTATCTGAATCAACAGTGCAAGTAAATAGAGACAGACAATGCAATGGGAAGGACCAGAGATCTTTTTAAGAAGATTGGCAATATCAAGGGAACTTTCCATACAAAAAATGCTAATGGTGAAAGACAAAAAACGGAAGGGTTCTGTCAGTAGGTAGAAGATGTCAAGAAAAGGTGGCAAGAATATACAGAACAGCTATACAAGAAGGACAAAGACAGTACTTACACTTGGAATACATACGCTGAACAAGAACCAAGCATCATGATGAGTGAAGTCAAATGGGCATTGGAAGGTCTGACTAATCACAAGGCTCCAGGTAGTGATGGAATTCCAGCGGAACTTCTGAAAAACCTGCATGAAGATGCTCTTGACAAAACAGGATAGCACATTTATTTTTTAAACCATGTGCAATAATGGTTTTACTGGTTGCTGCTGCAGTAAGAAGGGAAAAGAAACACTAGAGCAGGGCTTTCCAGCTCCAAAGTCGAGGGTCAGCGGAGCCAGCAGCCAGAGACAATACAGCATGCATAGGAGTTACATCATCAGTGGCTATCTAGTGTCTGAAGAGGATTGCCATCTTTTCGAAAATCTGCCAGGGAGTTGATGGCGCCTTCCTCCGATGTAGTAATGACAGGTTATGGACCTGTCATGGCTGCAGGGAGACTGCACACAAATAAGTGACATGACTATGGACTTTAAAGCGATGCGTAATACGTCAGCACTATATAAATGCTTGTTAATAACACATTTTTGCCATAATTGCATTGTGACAGAAGCCCACCACCCACTAACTGATATAGTTTGCCTTTAAAATTGCTGGTTCATATTTACTATAACTTTTAAATGATCACCCCCTTTTTTCTAACCACCTCGGGGAAAAAAAGGTTCCTGCTTATCCTGTACCCAAGCAAGGTGCAGCTAATGGATCAAGGCCAATATACCTATGGCTGCTATGACATACGTGATGTATAATTTGTTTTTAAGCAAAGTGTTTAGGTCTTCCAGGTAGCCCCAGATCAGTTTCCCAGAGTCAGGATATTACTGTAATATATTGGATTCTCACAGATGAGTTTCTTGTCACCTTGGAAGTGCTAAAATTCCACTTAGCAATTTTTGTAAAGATTGTCAGGTGGAAGATGTGCAATGTCCGGTTATTGATTTTTCCCATACGCTGTCTATCATTTAAATGTGCTCAAAAGCAGAGGCAACATTCCCAGTGCCGTACTTTAGTGTGATTTAGAAAAATCTCATATCTTTCAATGGCTAAAAGTGTGCTCATAACATGTCAGAAAGCATATGTATTTAATGTAAAGTAATGTAGAGATTGGAGGTCAGCCAATCAAAATTTTTTTATGTACCTTGAAGTATAGTAAAGGTCAGAAATAAGGACCCCACAATTGGTAATAAAATACACACACATAACTTAAGTTCCAGTTTAACTGCACTCTACAGATCCCAGGATCGCGGTCCTAATGAACACTTTTTGGGATGCCTTGTAATACCAATCGTGGGCAAACGTCGGGACCTGATAAAAGCTCTTTTGGCATTATAGGCACAAATTCTACAGGCTCTCATACAAATCTTGTAGAAATCATTCCTAGAAATAGGTGGCTGTGATCACTGCAAA
>NW_027319341.1:0-4162 GCF_032062135.1 Pyxicephalus adspersus
CATATATTTTTGGATTTCCAGCACTTTTTGTTCCACTTACAATGATCATTAAGGATAATTTTTCCTAGGGCAGACAACAATAAAAGGTTGACATAGTAAAAGGATTTGCTTGTCCAACCAGAAAAGTGTAGGTGAAGGGGGTATTTTAAGAAGTAATATTGGGTGTTGGTTGGCTGGCGGTGGGGTTTGTCCCCGACATGTTACTACTATAGAAAAAGAATTGATTTCATTTACAGATTTTTATTACACAAATCACGTGTGGGGATTTCTTACTTTGGATGATATTCATTGTATTTCTGTACTTTATTTGCACAGCTTGTTTTTGTATTTTATATACTGTATTGATTATATGTTACACCTTCCCCATCTTAATGCCGAAGGCTGATCCTTATCTTACTCACCGCATCCTGTTGTGTTATTCATCATACGTGTGACCCATAAAACCTTGTTTAATAAAGAGTGCTTATCCTTAATGCCCAACCTAAGGTTTACCATATTGCTAGTTTGTGAACAGTGTGGTTTTATTAGGAATCAGTGTTTGAATTTTGCCGCACCGTTACTGTGTCTGCTTCTTCCACGGACAGCTATGGCTAGTTAAAAACAAGCAGCAGTCACAAAAACCTTTTGAAATTCTAATGGGGGGTTATCAATTTACAGCTTAAATGGGTGCTAGTTTAGCATTCATGCTGTATAAATACACATGAGCAGAATATCCGTAGCAGTCACCATGTTCCTTAACACCCTGTAAACTTCAAATCTTTCAAAACACAAGTGTAAGCTGTGGGTTCTCATTATCAGTAGGGCCCCACTTAGGAGTCTTTGGAGCACAGACCATATGCCTCTTAGGGTTCAATTTAAGAATGTGCACTTGACCATGTCTTTTATTCTGATCCTGTTATGTGCCATAAGCTGATCCCAGGTGAAATAAGCTTCTCAAGCAGCCGAATTTTAACTTCTATGTGTTATGGAACAAGGTAACCATTATATTTTATTTTTCCTCCTTTAATGAGTAGAGTGCCTTCCTCTTCTGTAATGACATTGGAATTGTTTTATCCTATGCTGCTTTTACAAATCTGGTTTTGTTAATAAAATTTGAAAATATGCTGCTTTAAAAGCAGCTCTCATTTAAATATCTTTTTCAAATTTTTATGCACAACCATTGTTGGGGTTTTCAAGGGATGGTTCAAAAAGAGAACATTTCCAGTAAGCATGTGGTTTTTGGGCAACAATGACTTGTTCATGGCAGAGGTCATAGGAAAATGATCAGACTGGTTTGAGATACAAAGACAATAAATATACAGATAAAACAGTAACTCAAATATATGTTACAATGTATATGAAAGAGAATGCGTAAATGCAGAACATGTCGGACCTTGAGGCAGATGGGCTGTGGTAGCAGAAGACCAGTTACCACTCCTGTCAGCTAACAGGCACTTAAATCTACAATTCACATGGGCTCACCAAAATTGGACAAGAGAAGATTGCAAACATATTGCTTTGTCTGATGAGTCTCATTTTCTGCTGCAACATTCAGGTGGCAAGGACATGAAAGCAACCATCCATCCTGACATATATTGATAATGGTGTAATAGGGTGAGAGATATTTTTGGCACACTTTGGGCCCCTTAGTACCAATTGAGCATTATTTAATTGGGACAGGCTATCTTGGTATTGTTAATCATGTCCATCTCCTTATGACTGCAGTATCACTGCATCTTCTGATATCTACTTCTAGCAGGATAACATGCCAAGCCACAGAATCATTTCATACTACTTTTGCGAACATGACATATGGGTTCAATGTACTCAAATGCCCTCTAGGATGTGATGGAATGGGAGATTTGCCTCATGGATTTGCAGCTCACTTGTGCAATGGGCAACTGCTTGATGTGATCTTGTCAATATGGACCAAAAAGAAATGTTTCCAGCACCATAATAAATCTATGCCACAAATAATTACAGAAGTTCGGAAAGTAAGAGAAAGGTCCAGCTGGTGACATACATACCGTTAATATGTTTTGCATCACATAATTACCTAAATCTGTAATGCACCCAGTCTCAAGTCTTATCTCTTTAATAAAGTGGGGGGGGTTTGGTGCCCACATTGCTGCTGGTGATGTGGACATTTTCCATTTGGTCAATTAGCAGAAACCACTATGAATCCTGAAGTTGTGAGCGGCAAAGTCACAAGAGCATTATGGAATGACAACAAGGTTAGTGGGGATCCTGGCTGTAAAGGTGAGTCAATGGTCTTAAATACCAAAAGACAGATGGCCATGTGCCCGCTGAATAGGGTATAAAGAATAAAGGGATTTAAAATATTGCATGTGGTTGGGTTTTAAACTATACCTATGACTGTTGCAACCAGGCCAAATAAAGATTGATAAATCCAACACTTTACGTTTTTTTGGTTCCTGTTGGCAGCACAATTGGAAAATGGGAGGTATGGCTTTCAAATTGGAGATGTTAACACAATGATTGCCAAAATGCATATCTATTTGTCCTATTTTGTCCAGTGTCATTTTTTAATTGAGCTCAGTTTTTTTAACCCGAGCCTACAACTACTATAGCTCTCATTTCACGGTTTACCTTAATGACCAGATAGAAAGTCGGATAATGCTATGATCCCTCCATTCATTAGATCACTGCTGTAATGATGTAAGGGCAAAGGATACCACAACACATGGCATGGGACCCAGGTATCATACACTACAGGAACTGTCAAATTCCAAAGTCTTATGGAGGCTGCAACACTGAAACAGAGAGAAAATAGGGGACTCGTAGACACCAAATGAGTCTGGAGCAAGGAACCTGCCATAGGGTTTTATTGTACCCTAATTGAGTTGCTTTAAGGTCTGCCTGTTAGTCACAAGCAGATGACACCTTGCAATGTGGCTATTACTGTCAAAATCCACATTTTACTTTACCGTGTTTCCCCGATAATAAGGCATCCCCATCAAATAAGCCACCCCAGATTTTTGCTAAAATAATTAAAATAAGGCACTCTCCGGTGAATAAGACATCCTCCGATACCTGATACTGTGTGTGTCTCCTCCTGGCTGCAGTGCAGAGCCAAACTGAAAGTAACAAGCCCGCACACGCGCCCCCGTGACTCCACACCAGGAAGGACAAGCAAGCTGCTAATCCCTGCCCTAACGGAGTCTGTTACCCGGCTGTACCGTAGAAGCAAAAAAAAGCTAAGTCAGTGAACAGAAGGGGACAATCAATGGCACAGAGTGATCAGAAGGGGACAATCAATGGCACAGAGTGATCAGAAGGGGACAATCAATGGCACATGAGTGATCAGAAAGGGGACAATCAATGGCACATGAGTGATTTTCAACAATAAATGTGTACTGTAGTATTCTTCATGGAAAAATAAGACATCCCCCTGAAAATAAGACCTAGGGCATATTTTGGCATTTCAAAAAATATAGGACAGTGCCTTATTATGGGGGAAACAGGGTAGTTTTTTTACACTGCCTGGCCAAGAAAGGGGTAAGTGTTATGATCTGAGGTTGCTTTAGTTGGTCAAGGGTAGGTCCAGCATTCTTATGTGCCCAAAAATTAGGTCAGCTGATGATCTGAATATACTGATTTACTATGTTTTTCCATCATCAATGTTTTTTTTTTTCTTTCCTGATGGCTTGGGTATATTCCAAAATTACAATGCCAGGATGTATCAGGTTCAAATTGTGAAAGTGTGGTTCATTGTCACACATGGATTGGCCACCTCATTGTTCAGACCTTAACCCTATTGAGAATCCTTGGGATGTGCTTGAGAAGACGTTATATGGGTGATCTGACATTTCCATCATCTGACATTTCCATCATCAATACAAGATTTTACCAAAAAAGTAATGCAACTGGATGAAAAGAATTGCTGTGACATTGCATAGGTCCACAGAACTGATATCAAGGTAATTGCATGGCATAATCATAGCCATAGGAGAAATAGTATGTGATATTTTTTGGCTAGGCAGTGTATATTACACTTCCCACTATTATTCTATTGCTTTATACCCCAAATTAAAAGACATTCTAACATGCTGGACCTTTGGCATTAATTGTCCAGCACAGTGAAAATGTGAAATTCATGCACGGTATTTGCTTTTGAATGACATATTATGAATTATTCACTTGAGTTGGCTTTAATAGCTTA
>NW_027319342.1:0-4161 GCF_032062135.1 Pyxicephalus adspersus
TTGTACTTATTACCAAAATTAATTATTTATTGTTACATTTGTTTTCATACTTTTTGGTTTGTTGGCAACACTGCAAACTAATTGAGATCAAGCTGTATATATATTCTAGTTAACAGTTCAAAATATGTCATCACACAATAGTATGAATTATAAAAATTTGTCACCAAGCATTTGTGATCTAATTAAAATGTCATTGTAGTTTGGCTTAATAGAAATCAAATAATTGAAAAAAGGATTATTGTCAAAGGTGGTTTAAAAAACATTTAGTGATTTCACTTGTGTATATATGTCAAAATACATTGAAATGCATATAAATACATATGCATTTTCATTAATATTATTTAACTGGACTGGTTTGCGGTGGGGGGGTATGTTATAAAGTGCTTGGATGTTGTGCATTGATGTGACTTTGTAATCCTCATTATTGTTAGTTTCATCTTTTGCTGCAATGTTTTTGTGCTTGGTTTGTAATGACAGTTTCTGTTGTTTAGCAAATCTTCTGCAATGTTTTGTCATTTTTAAACTAATATTCATGCCAAATGTCTGCATGCTTTCCACTCCAAACTACTACTTGAACTCCCTATCTGCCTTTGTCCCATTTTCAAAGTCACATATTGGTTTTTGAATGTATTATGTACATATTTATTACTCTGACATTTGCACTCATATTGATTTGCTGCCACACAACTCCTCTGTTCATTTGTGGTAGTGTTATAGGTTTGTTGTCATTGTGCTGTGCTGCCTGATCTTAGCACTATTGTATACAAACACACTTCCACTTTCTGTCCAAACTGGTTGTCAATTAGTTGTCTAGCTGAGTTGCATACTTATTCTAACATACCTGAAGGTGATGGAAGGAGGTCCAGGTTGCCAAGCACAACATCAAAGCACATTGATTGCCAAGCTCACAATGCTTTATTTATGTGTTTACATGATTCTAATCGTATTAGTCATTTTGTATAGAAAAATGCCAAGGACAATTTAACTTAGTGCCAAACATATTTTATTGCTTTGCTCAAACCAATGACCAGAATGTCAAAATGCGTTTATGCCTGTCCCGCATGGTCATCCATGACCTGTACATCTTGCTGGAAGGGAAAATTGCAGCAAAAACAAAGAGAAGCTAGGCTATGCCAAGAATGATGTGGCTCCTGGACTCTCTATATATTTTAGGAAGGGTGTCCGTTCAAACCACGTCGCCCTTAATTTGTGCACTGAGCCAGTCTACAGTTTCCTAGGTGTTTATGAAGGTTTCAATGCCATTTTAGACCTTGGCCCACTATATATTCACTTCCTCGCATCAGTTTGCGAGGGAGAGGAGGAAAATAAAGGTGGATTTCTCCTTTACCCGGAAGCAATATCATCCATGAATGTACGGTAGTCTGTGATGTGACATTCCAGAGGCTTGGCAGCACAGCAGAGGGATGTTATCACCCTGTAAAGAAATAGATTACATTATTAGGATGAATTAAGCAGCATGGTTAATCATGCTTTAGTGGTAACTACATGCTGCTGGATTGTATTTTTCATTCTTTTCTGGCTGCATAAGCAATGCAAATCTAAACTAAATTGCACTCTGCCCTAGTTTGGCAATGTGTTTTTGTAAAGTGTCACATAAAGGTCCAGCTCTTACACAAATATGTGTGCTATTTCATTTCCCAAACGATTAAAGTGTGCTTTCTATGACTTCAACTCCTAGGTTGGTTTGTAACCCAAACATGATGTGCTGAAATATGTAATGCATGCATTGTAAACATATGGAGATACGCCTAAGGACATTAGCAATGAGTTCAGCTCTGACTCGACGCCCCTCTGCTGTGCTTTGGGAGCCAGAGACAGGATGTTTATGTACCTCTGGCTTGAGTTCCCCTGGAATGTCCCAGGTATCCCCATGGTGCAGGCACAGGTTGTGCAGGACACAGCATGCCATGATGACCCGGGCAGCTTTCCATGGCACGTATAGGAGTTCACCACCGGGCCGCGCCAAGCACAGAAACCGTGCTTTTAGCAGCCCAATGGTTTGCCCCACAACCCCCCGGCTTTTTTGCAGAGCCTTGTTGTAATTATGCTCTGCTTCAGACCGGGGGTGACGCACAGCTGTCATAAGCCATGGAAGCTGCCCGTGTCCTTTGTCAGCTGTAAAAAGACAAACATAATACATGTTAGTTCTTGGTATAGTAAGTGTTCTGTGAATGCAATGTAACACTAGAGTTTTTTTACAAAGGTTGCTAAGGGTTGTGCTCTTTGGTCACTTTATTGCTTTTTGGTTGTTAGGGGACTATACTATACTAGGGCTTCCGGGAATACCTGAAAGTTAGTTCTTCCCCCATGCTCCCAATATTGTACAATATTTATAATCTATTTGCTAAATTAGATGTTAGCACAAAATATGACATATATATTTTGACATCCTGGTCACGCAAACTTTCCAGGCGGCTACGCTCCAAGAAGATGCGTGGTGCCCGGACCGTTTGTGAAGTATGAGCTTGCTCCTCTGGTTGCTGTTGTTGTTGCTGCTGCTCTTCTTCTGTTATGACAATGACAAGAACAAGTAAGAATATACCATTGACTTTATTCCTCAAAAAAAATGTTTTGGGTGTGTTGTCCCATAACTCTTTTATTTTGTTACTTCTAGTTACATGGAGCCAAGGTGAATGGCCACCACCACTACTGTTGCTGCTGCTGGCGGCCCCCCACCACCACAACCCCAGGGTCTTCAGTCCATAGACCAACAGGCAGCTCCCTCTGGCCAGCTAGGTTGCTCTGTGAAGCAGGTCAAGTAACATCTAGGCCCCTGGTCCCTCAACCTGGCACCGCAGCCAGTTTGAGGCGGACCAGGGATTCTGCTTCCAAGGCAACCAGCTTCACTCCTGAGCAAAATGCAGCCCTCATGGAGTCCTACGTACATTTTCCTAGACTCTGTGGGGGCTTGCACTCCCAGACTTCCCATGCTGTAAGGCAGGGACTCTGGGAGGAAATTGCCAGGAGTGTAAATGCAGTCATTCATTTTGATGTGATATATCATGTGCCTTTGTAGAACATCCATGTCTGCTGGTTTCTGGTTCTGAAGAGTTTTCACGGGCTGCATCCACTGAAGGGGTTGAATTGCAACATATGTTACAAAAGTTGATTCTAAGGTTAGGTTAAAGGCGATCTCCTCATCCCCGGCCGCCTCCTCTCCTTCATCGGAGGACTCTGGCTGCAGATGTTGTGCAGCGGGCTCCTCCTCTGGGGATGGCTCCTCCTCCCCGACTGCCTCCTCCTCCCCAGGGTTGGCACCTCCTCCTCGACTGCCTCCTCCTCCTCCCCTGGGGATGGCACCTCCTCCTTCTTCTCCTCCACATCCTGGGGGATGGCCAGTCGCCTGTGTGGCAGCTGTAGAATTTGGAGCCGGCTAGATGAAGAGTTGGCTGTAATAACAAAATCAAATAAAAAAAAAAATAATAAGGGTAGTAAAATATAGGAAGTGAAAAACAAACAGTTCTAGGCTAAACAATACTACTTTACACAAACAACAAACATTCTAAAACACATGATGCATAAAACACATTGAAATGTGCAAACATGCATGATGCATAAAACACATTGAAATGTGCAAACATGCATGATGCATAAAACACATTGAACTGTGCAAACATGCATGATGCATAACACACATTGAAATCTGCAAACATGGACAAAATGTATGCCTATTGTAGTAAAAATAATCCCCCCCCCCCCCCACTCAAACTTTAAAAAAAAATCACTTACCTTAATAATAAAGCCCAGGTCCCTCTCTACAAACAACGGGCGCGTTGTACATGATGTACAGATATAAAACTTCCTGGTTTACTCTCGCCTACTGTAAAACGTGGCCACGCCATGCATTTGCACGTACGCCTGCTGTATGCGCATCATTACCCGCTTGTAGCCAGTGTTTCGCATAGATACGCGCATATATTTTATAATAATATACTTTTTGTATATATTTTTTGTTATGTTTCACTTTGAACCAAACATATGTTCTTGCTTTTCAAGCCTTTCAGGATGTTTATTCAGTTTGAATTGCATGTTAGACCTTGCCCAACTATATATTGACTTACCTCAAGCTTGGTAGTGGAAGCACATAAGGGGGTTTCCTCTTTTGATCAGAAGCAAATTCCAATGTATATCTTCCAATGC
>NW_027319343.1:0-4160 GCF_032062135.1 Pyxicephalus adspersus
CCATGTGTGGCAATATCTACCCAGTAGTCGGACAAGAACTTTTGGTGATGATTATGTTGTTGACTAGCAGGTCACATCAATAGATACCACCTGCACCACTGCCCATGGCAAGAATGTGTGGCTGACTCCATGTGCCATCACTCCTTCTTGCTGCAAAGGAAAGAGAATTTGCCCTCTAGGTCTGTCTAATAATCTTGATGATCCACACAGTTGTATTCTCACTGAAGCCTCTTTGCCTTTTTTTTTAATTGCTTTGATTTTTGTGGATATAGACTTTCAGGAATCCTCTGTTGTGGTAAAAGTTAGTGACATTAGCTCCTGGCAAATAGAGAATCTTTATGGATATTTGGGTAGAAAGTTTAGAGTGACTTAGTATTCAATTGCCATACAATATATGACGTTTGAGGAGAGGGACATTTAAATGTAACATTCAAATTAGTTTGAGCTATTATTCTAAGAGTACACATTTCCCAAAATGTTATAATATAGGTTTATCAAAAAAATAAATTATTGGCCTCCAAAACCTGGCCTTTTTTAAGTAGGGATAAAGTTGAGTCTGCTGCTATTTTTACTTTGCAACTAATTTATAAAGTTCAATTTCAGCAAACCTATGGGCATGTTCCAGCAGGTATATGTTGGTTATCTAAGTAGTTTTTAGGCTTTTTTTCCCTAGTGAATAATTGTAGGGAGTATTTCTATTACCTGGTGGTTTTTAAGGGCAATAAGGGGTTGCAGAGAATAGGTGCATAGCTGTTAAAGAGGCTGTTACTGAACCCATCGCAAACCTGTGCCCATGTGCCAAAAGCCAGCTCCATGAGAACATGTTATGGATGTGCCTGTACAGTGACCTGAACTTAGTCATATTGAATATCTTTGCCATAAATTGGAACACAGATTGCAACCAAGTGTTTTCGTTGTACATAATATTTGACCTCACAAATACTCGTTTGTCACAAATTTTCACAGATACACTCTAAAGTCTTGTGGAAAGCCAGTGCCCCAAAGTGGGGCCAATTCCAAATTAATATCTTTGGAACTAAGTGTCCAACAAGTTCACATAAGTGTGATGGTCAAGTCCACAAACATTTGGTCACATATCAAATACTTAATAGATGATAGGACATTTTCCAAGTTTAGGAGAACTGCATCACTTTGTGTAGATTCAGTTACTCATTTATACAGCCTTCTTTCTTACAAGGGACCTCAAGTCCATTTCTGGCTTCTATTTGGCTACTTTTTTTTACAAACTGTATTATTCGGTTGACCTTTTGTTTTGATGCACCTGGAATGTATTTAATTGATTTTATCAGGTGGGCTTCTTTTTAGTATGTGTTTAAAAAAATTAGAAACATATTAAACTTTAAAAATGAAAAATGTAAAAGCTGGTTGTGTTCTGTTTATACCTGGAAAATAAAATATATAAAACAAATATTCAACAGCCAGCACAATTAAATTCAATACGAATCTGCAACAGCTTAATTTTGGAAACATATAAACAAAATGACATTTAGTTTGTGACAATTGCTTGATTTTTTTTTCATTCAAATACATTAGTCATGCATGGTTCATTCAAAAAACAATTCCTACTTGATTCTCAGAACCTCTGAACAATCAAAATTCCAATAGAAACTATAAACTGTTATTCCTTCACACTAGTGAACCATTTAGCTAATGCAGTGATAATTGAAAAGTCAATGCAAATTCTACAGTAACCTGTAAAACTAAACTTGTCATTACTTAAGGAAAAAGATGAGATTTGGACAACCTAACTTGGCATAGTAAAAGCACTTTGCTCTTAAATACCTCTGCTTAAATAGGCCTGCACACAAGACCTTTTGTTTTGAGAAAAAAGGCTCGATTTATTCAAACTCATAAGGACTGGGGAAGATAGACAATCATGGAAGAACCTGGGCGATTCAGCAAATCTGGAATGGATCTGTTCAAGGACTGAAAACATTAGCCAAATAATAGTAGATGATTTTTAGAAATCCATTCCAGACTTGTTGGATCACTCAAAATTTTAATAATTCTGGGCCAAAGTGTTTCAAAAGAAATGCTTGCCTCTTGAGGCACTGTTTAGAGTTGTCATGACAAGGGTAGCTCGTACCCTGCCCTTTCCAGTTTTTCCCCCTCCCAAACACCACAAATCTATCCCCACGTCATTCAAATGAACTCCATCTGTCCGCAGGAACCTCCACGTGTCCTCCTCCAATTCCCTGTGCCTGACCACCAGACCCCCATTCCTAGCTACAAATCTACCAACCTCTTTATTGACCTTAATCCTAGCCTTATTAATTCCCTCAACCGACCTCGCCCCTCTCCACACCGTCCTGGCCACTATGTCCGACCACACAAAAACCGTCCCAGGAAACTCCACCCTCAATCTCAGAAAATCCAACCTAACATCCCTCACTAAACCTTTCATTGCCCTCTTACCTAAGTCATTACCACCCACATGCATAATTACCACATCCGGCGCCCTGTCCAGCGCCGCGCACCTCCTAACCTCCGGCACCATTCGGCTCCATAGCATGCCGCGCACTCCAATCCAATGAACCAACGCCTCATTCCTGGAAATCCCCATTGACGGCCATCCGGCCGGACTTCAGCCCTCTTAGCGCCCCACCATACATAGGAATGCCCAACAATCCATACTAGACAACGATGTGTACCTAAAACAAAACAAACAAAAACATAACCACTACACCACACCTCCCCCCTGACAACACTACCCCACCACCTTACAACAATTGAGGTCTAACATACAACCTGAACCTACTCGACTCCCACCTCCCAATTCTTCTAATAGCCGCTTCCCCCAGCCCCCATCTAGCCGCCTCAGTAGCAGCCCCAATCCTAAAGGAATGGGAAGAAAAGGCTTCCCCATCCTTACCCAACAACCCCAAACATTTCTTAAAGACAGCGATAAATTGAAACCTGGAAAGAAACGTTCCATCATCATGCAGCAACAATGGGCCCCCCCTTAATCCTCTCACCCGCAGCAACTCTTCCACCGCCCTCACCGGGCAAACCCTGGACCCCGCACCCAATCTAAAAACCCGTACCATAAGCCCTCTGCCACTCTGGTCCGTCTTGGAACGTCTCAGCATCATACTCACCTCATCCCCCGAACACTCAACATCCTCCACCAAAACCCCCCCAGACTCATACCTCGTTGGGCTCACCAATTCCCCTATCCTCATTGCCCCAAAAAACGCTAGGCAAAAAGCAGCCGTAAACAACACCCGTTCGAAACTACTACTACACACCACTCCCAATTGCCCCACCAAACACTGCAACATTTCAAACGACACCGGTCTCCGTTTGTCCCGCACCCTGTGACCTTTTCTGTATCCTTTCAAAGCTTGCCGTACTACAAAATCCTTCGTCACATCACGCCAACCCCGCCACTTAAACCAGAACGCCATCCCCGCTAACAACCTGTTAACCGAAGCCACCGATACTCCCCTAGAAAACTCCGATACTAACCAATATAACAAAACGTGCACTGCGTCCTCTTCCCTACCCGCAACCCCCAGTTCACTGCACAAGGCATCCCAATCCCTCCACACTGCCGAATACGCCCCCCAAGTGCGCTCACTCACCGACCGCCGAATCAAACCTCTTAAGATGCCAATGCAATGTCCCACAACTGGTCTGGACACGGGCAACCGCGTCGCTCCGCCTCTGGTGCCAACACGCGAAACCTGTCCCACTGCGAACGAGACAAAGCATCAGCAATGACATTGTACACCCCTGGAATATGCTGCGCAAAAACAAAAATATTATGCTGCATACAACGAAGAACTAAATGCCGCATCAGCCTAACCGCCGGCACCGATGAAACTGAAAATTTATTCACAGCCTGCACCACCCCAAGGTTGTCGCAATAAAAATGCACCTTCTTATTGGCCAACTCCTCCCCCCACAACTCAATAGCCAACACTATCGGAAACAACTCAAGGACCACTAGGTCTTTCACCAGCCCCTTCTCTTTCCACACTTCAGGCCACACTCCAGCGCTCCACTTACCCCGGAAATATGGCCCAAAACCAGATCCTCCCGCAGCATCTGTGAACAATTCCAGATCCACCGCCTCCACCGGTCCCTCCAACCATAAAGCCTTACCATTGAAGGACTCCAAAAACAGCTTCCAAACT
>NW_027319344.1:0-4160 GCF_032062135.1 Pyxicephalus adspersus
AAAAAAAAAAAAGAATCAAAGAAAAGATGCTATAGATCCCCTTTCTTTCTTCCATTGTCCTACCTGGGATCTATAGCATCTTTTGTTAGGTTCTGCTTAAATTTGTTTATCAAGTTTCCAGCAATAAGTTCACCAAGATTAGGAGAGAAATTTATTTAGCCTAATTAACAAATCAGTTCCTCAAGTATAACATTGTAATGTATTGCTTTGCACCCAAATGGTCTATAAAGTTTTTCTGTTTGCAGAATGTGGTTTGTTTCAAATTTGCTAATGACATTCAGCCTCCTAAAACCAATAAAGAATCGCCAAGCCCCATCAGCTTTGGCACAAAGAACAATGGGAGTTGGCCAGTTCTTAAATGTTCTTCTTTTTTTACCTCTTGCATGATTGCCTTTTTTCTAGCCTCTGGGATTTAGTATGACTTCAGCGTCATGCTTTCCCCTGTATCAACTTCATGCTTTCCCCTGGATCAGTTACCATGTCATATTTTCTACCAGTTGTCTGACCTAGGAAACATACCTGTTTCTAAGCAGAAACCTGAAGAACTTAAAGTTTTTTTTTTTGCAATTTATTATGCAAAGATATTGCTTTTGGATAGCAAGTGGCATCGATGATTCAGTATTACAAGAATGTGCTGATGACTTTTCTATTTGGGTGACTAGGTCCATGGCAGTCTTTTGAAAGGAAAGTGTTGGGTATTGGCATTAATGGATGTGGAAATGAAGCATCAGGCCTGTAGAATATTTTGCAATACTCACTATTTTTTTCGGTCCCTCCAAGTGCATTCCAAACAAATATTCATTTTAAGGATCTAAGAACATTTTCTGTAAGCTTTTTGAATGACAAGTTATTGGTTATTTATTCAGACTTCTTTGATACCTTGTACATCACATTCCTGTTTTAAACTAAGGAAAGCTAATCTTTTTCCAGGGTTCACAGGTTTACCATCTATCATGAATGCATTTTGTCATGCCTGGAGTCCCACATGATATGAGTGGGATCTTTTACCGGCTGCGTACTAAACTTCTCCCAGTGGACATTCATGTCTTCCCCTAAAATGGCATCATCCATTTTCATGCCAATTATCACCAGGTTTTCTGAATCCAACAAGCTTTATATACAAATATTTAGAAATGTGTGCAATTATGTCTATCATTAATATAATGTTACAGTGCAGGCTAATATAAAAAGGCTTGGGTAATTCACCCATGAAGACCAATTTGCAGCAACATACCCCACATCCTGACAGAAATAGCAAATATTTTTACTGCCCCCAGGGGCATGAGGCATTCCTAAAACACTATACACCATTATTTCATATATTCATATCATCATTTCATATTTTATCTCTTCCTGCAAAAGTACAGTTTTGTTCAGTGTGTTTTAAAAAAGTGAGTAAAGCTCAAAATCCCTATAATAAAAAATCTAATAAAATATTAGATTTTTTTTTTTATCAAAAAAGCAAATGCATTGGGAACACACATGAACGATGCACATTCTATTTCAAATCAAAACATGAATAAAAAAATTATTACATTTATGTTATTCTTTTATAGATAAAGTGAAGTCAAGAGAAGAAAAGGGAATATTTGGCCCTTCCAAAAAAAGCAGTGTCTGCATTTTTTTTAATCTGTGACATTTTTGTTTAGTGGTGTTCTGTGGGATTTTTCTAATGTAAAATATATGCCACGATTTAGGAAAGGTTGGGAAACACTGCCCTAACAGATCCAAGACCCAATGTGACTATGAGTTATATGTAAGTCTGTAGACACAATCACCTCTCTGTAGCTTTAATCTAATATTTTAATAACGGCCCCTTTTTTGCCCCTAGTTTTGCCCTATATTTTGTGTTTGGGATTGGTTTTTTTCTCTTCCCTTTGTAAAAAGAGCATTGTTTTTTTTCTCTTCCTTCCCTTTGTAAAAAGAGCAATAAGTAATGATACTTTTTATTGCCCTAGATGAATGTGTGGAGGTAGAACATCAGTGCCAGAAGACAATAAAGAAGCTGGAAAACATTCTTGGAGAATCTTTGCAGAGTTATTTCTGATGGATTAACTGCAGCACCCTGATATTTATAAATTAGGTCTGAGTAAGCATGTCTTTACTATCGGTAGCAAACATATAATCCATTTTTCTAACAATTATACTTTGTTTTGCAAATTAAAATAAAATTAAAGATATTCCTTTAGACAATTCAAACTTGACCTATTTTGCATGACCCCCATTGTTTTGAGACAACTGCTAAATAAGTTATGTATGACATACATCCAAGTGCTCACTAATGCAAACTGAATACACAAATTACTGACTTTTTCAAATGCTGCAGAACTATTTATCATCTGCATCACACAATTTTTGGGTATAAAAGGTAATTTTGACATAAAATCTGTGTTTACAAACCCTTAGGGTAGTTGTCAAGTGCCATAAGAAATACTTGGGCTATGGGTCTGTCGAATAAAAACATTTTAAAACTGATTGACTGTTTTAATGATTCATTTTAAACTCTATTCCATGCAAGTAGTCTGCCTATGGATCCTTTGTACTACTTTATGCCAGTGTTGGTAAAGTTTATTTTCAATTTAGCAAATTTGGTCTGTCTCTGGATTATTTCTGTTATATTGTTATCTTCTGTTATATTGTACTTGGTACATTACCTAAAATATATATATGTGCTAATTTTAGTAGGCAACAAGAAATCTCCCTTCAAATGGCTGAAATTATGGTTTATAGTGTCCCACTTACATTTCTGACATGGTTAAAAAATACTCCCCCTGCCGCTCTCTCCGCTCCTCCAATGACCTACTAATGACTTCCTCACTCATAACCTCATCACACGCACGGTTTGACTATTTATGCAAATATTGATGGGTTGAATTTGCAGTGTACAAAGAGAGATAACACAAAGACTTGAAAGATTATACTATTTAATAGTAAGACAGATAGACAAAACAATGCAATACCAATTAATAAGCTATAACAAAAGATACTTGGCTGCGGAAGAAAGCTGAATTTACCCAAGGAGTCTGCCAGAAATCAATAACTTGGCAGATGATCAAAAAACATGTTGCATCCAGTTAGTTCTGATCAAGACTAGTTAATTAGGTATGGCGCTGTGTTTTTAACTACCCAGGAACTAAGACAATGGCCAGTGTTTGACCAGTACTGACCAATGATCACCCCCTAAACCAGTATTTTACCTTATAAGGATACCAGTTAAAGGATATGCTGCATTCCTTTAGGATGACCTCATATATGGTATACATATACCAGTATATACTTGTAAAGCATTATTGAGACATAATTGATATTAAATAAAATTGTGCTAACCCAACAAGCGGCTGCAGTGTGAAGGAAGTAGCAGATATCACTTCTTTTCTACTATATAGTTCTACTATACCAAAGGAGCCTCCCAACTTAAGTGACTTTAAAGCCTCAAACCCCAAAGTCGTAACTCCAAAGCTATGGGGAAGCTTGGACAATTTTGTCCAGTTTGAGTGAGTTTTTAAACCCTAGAGTTAGGACTTTGGGATTTAGGGCTATAAAGTCATTTTAGTTGGGAGGCTCCTTTGGTTGGTTGTTGGACAATTACCTTTTTTATTTTTTTTTTTGTGGCTTTACTTTGTTGGCTGTGTTCCATTACAGAAATACTGCATTGTTATTTTTGGTTTTTAAAGGTTTTATTGGATTTTTCATTTTTTGGGGGTATAACAGAAATAAGGGGAGGGGAGATTTACATGTCTAATCGCGCTCAGAACAATGCTAGCAGTATAAATTAAATGGTGAAATTCAAGATGATACAAAACAAGTGGGGAAACAGAGTAGGAGCAGATCAGCTGGTAGCTTCATTAAATAACAGTTAATAAAAGTCCAACCAGTGAAAATCTACTTATGCTACCCAACAAAATAAAACTTTATTTTGCCAATATACTGCCATTTGCATTTGACTAGGCCCTAAAGTAGCGCACCACAAATTGAAAAGGGTAAAAAGAGCAATAGGCTATCACTACAGTAAACCAGACAGCTTCCTATCCAACTACAACTTTGTAGCCGTTTAATCCTAAGAATTACAGGCCCACAATATAAACAAAAATTTCTACGCAAAAAAAATAGGATCACTTTTTGCATCAAAAAATGACAGAATTAGAACGCTAGGGGGGTTA
>NW_027319345.1:0-4159 GCF_032062135.1 Pyxicephalus adspersus
TGAGAATAATTCCCCTCACTTCCAGTCCTTACAGCTGCCAGCAAGACAAGAAGTGATGTGGAACTTTTCTAAAAGAGACACAAACAGCAATAAAAGCCATGCAAGACTTGTAACTGTTCTTCTCTTCACTGGATCATCTAACTGCTGTCTGTGTTTCTGTTAAAGGTTTCCTTTCACTTTCTGATTTGTCTGACAAAGTGCAGAGAAATGTTGCAAACAGACAGCAATCAAAAGTGTTAACCAACTCAACCCAGAGCTACAATAATGTTTTGACTTGGCTTATTGTTTGCTAGGTACTATTCTTATATAGATCTTGAAGCTCAGTAGATAGCGTTTGCTTCTTTGTGATGTAGGGCATCATGGCCTGAATATTAAACATCCAGATATCACGTCATATACAAGGAGGGTAAGAAGCAGACACGTTCATTAACATGCATCAGTATCTATAGGTAGGCTGAGGTGCCAGCCTTCCCTGTGAAAAGAACCTTGCCCATGAAGGGAAAAATGACATTATCTCTGCAAAGGGCCACCATCCCTTTATACTCGCCTTTAAGGAATAATTTAGGAATACTGTAAAGTTTGCCCTTTTTGGGCAAGGTGACCATGTCTCTTTAAAAAGGGTATCTCTGCACTCGGAATACCCATCCAAATCTTTGTTAAAAGAAATAAAATAGAATCTTTGAGGCTTCCAGAGGTCCTGATGTTGCTCGTCCTTTTTCATTTGTTTTTCCATTCTGTATTAAGTAGGCCATTGTTGGTTTGTGAAATATACCACCTCTCTCCACAGTTCCAACACCAATGAGTTTGAGACCGCATTTGCAGATGAAGAAGATGAGGATTCAGTGCCGGCCTCTCAAGTAGCCAACAAAGAGGCGCTGACAGCGGAGGCAGTGAGGAAGTTCATAGAGGATCCTCCTGATTTACATAAGCGTATCTTGCTCTACCAGCCTCTGGACCTGCCGGTCCTCCACGCTGAGCTTAAGCAGAGTGGGATTAAGATAGCTGCTGGGAAGCTTTTGGACTTTCTTGATGTGCACTGTGTGACATTCACAACGGCCACCGCACGCAAGGAGAAGAAAAGCCGCAGAAGGAAAAAAGCAGGAAAGCGCTACTGAGTCATGTTAAAGGTCCAACTGACAGGTTTGGTATAAGTTATACACTGGTGCACCAAATCACTACTTTGGTAAATTTATATCTCTTTAAAGTCTCCAGCAACAACCAAATATCTGAGTTCTTCCCCTCACTTATCATCATGGAAACTTGCTCCTGCTGTGGGTGCCTGTTGTGTTCTCCATGAAGTGAAATTTATCCACAGGGATTAAAATGTTGTCATTATGTCAGAGGAGCTGGAATTCTCCGGAAATTGCTTTTTTTTTAGTTCTCTATTTTAATCTTTTAGTTTTAGTTCTCTATTTTAATAATGCCTGATTTATTAAGGTGGGGGCAGGTTTTGTTTTCTGGCAATTAGAATAGAACAGGGTACTGAATCACTCCTAAAGTAGGGATCAGAAACCCAGTTTCTTTGCTTGAAACTTCATTCAGAGGGAACTTCCTAATTGGAAGCCGAGGTAATGAGGGGATGCAAGGCCCGGCAAAGACCTAAAAGATTGCTGTAATGATGGGCTAAGATGTGGTGGATAAAAGGAAGCCGAATAAGAAGAGCTGGTGACCGGATCACAACCAGCTAGATCATGCAAAACACACAATGCTGTGTGTGTTTGTAATTGTGCAAAGGGGGCTAAATGAGCTGCTTTATAATACCTAAAGATTACCAGAACGTCCAACCCTGACTTTCAATTTAATGCGGTTCCAGTTTACCCAAGGCTGAGCAGCAACCCATAAAAAAGCCAAGCTTTTACCCTGTAACACTCAAAGAATGTTTGGGAGTATAGAATATGGGAGTCCAAAAGGATGTCATATGCAAACAGAGAAGGTATATTATTCAAACCCACCAAGTCAAACCCTTTGATATCAGAATCAAGCCGTATATGATGTCCCTAGGGTTTCAGTGGAAGAACAAAAAGAAGGGGGGGGGGGGCAAGAGGCAACCCTGACAGGGTCTAATTGAAAGTATTATACAATGGCACAAGGACTAGAATAAAAAGCTTGCAGCCACTTTAAGAGGAGCCCGAAGGGTAACAGAATGTATCATGGAGGGTATCTTACAAATGCTATCATTTTCCTGATGTCTACAGATAAAACCTACTTGGTTTCCATTGTAGCCTGTGGCAATCTTTACTTTCAAAGTGGGGAATAAAAACGAAATAGGAGGTAATATAGTCAAAAATGGTTTTTAAAATTTGCCAAAAAGAACTTCCAGATGTAGCTAGTCATACACAATACATTACTGTATGTGGCTCAGTGGCTTGCATTCTTGCCTTTGCAGTGCTTAGCCCCCTTCCTGTATTTGTTTGGCTTTCCTGCAGGTATCACTCACAATCAAAAAAACATGCAGTTAGCTTAATTGACTCCCCCTATATTGCCCAAAGACTGTGTTAATGACATAAGGCTATGATAGTGACAGATTGACATGACTTTGGACTCTGTACAGCTCTGCGTAATATGTTAGCTCTATATGAATACAAGATAATAAGTGATCAGCCAATAATTGCACATTGTATTGCTGCTCCAAAAATGTTGTTGTATCACAAGAGCAATGCAAGCAGAAAACCACCTATCTCAAGCCTGGGTAAATCAAAGTGTATAATGACAAAATACACAAGTAGAACTTACGGGCTTGGGAAGCCACAATTCAAGAAGTTTAATGGATTCAGAGATACAAGCAATAGGCAGTTAAAAGCTACAGTCAGTCACAAACAATATCTATTTCTAATAGACCACAACTGGCTCCATTCTCCATCATTCCATATTGTTAAGAAAGCAATATCATAAATTTTTAATACACCATCTATTGAATACAGCACGTATCCCACCCCTGTGGAAACAATACTCTCCCTCCAATTTACAACAGTGGATTCCAAAGGTGAATGATATGGTGATTATGGAAGATGTTGTCTCTATTGGAATCAGTCAGTAGAGAAATTTGCGTATACTGCACTTGGTTATATTTGACTCAATTTAGTTATTCAGCTGAATATTTCGTGCTAATGTAAGATATTATTATTATTGGTATTATTATTACTAAACAGGATTTATGGTGTTCCAGTTTCAACCTTTCCTGGTAAAGCCTCCATATACCTTCTGCTGCCTATAGATCTACTGAACATTTTGATGCATGATTTTGGAGCTGACCTCTGTCTATTGCATTGTAAACTTAGTTTGCAACAAGTTTTGTTGACATGGTAGATTATTTGATAGTCAAGGAAAGCAAATTACTATATAAAATATTTCTGAAATAAAATATGTTAATCTGAACTAGTAACTTCTCTACGCAGATGATGCCAGGGGTGATCTATTCACTCCTTACCTTATCCTAGAGATGACATGGACCTTGAATACCCTGCAAAGCCCGAAGTCTCATGGTGCTTTGAAACAATGACATGGAAGGTATGTTGGTGAAATCAGGCAATTGTTTGTGATGGAAGTAGAAAATGTCATGTTTGTGCTTTAGAGATGTTGTTGGTTTGGCTGACATTCTTTAGCCTATGGTGTTTATCTTTCTACATCTCCTCTCCCCTCTGTCAGGCCTATGGATCCTCCGGTACAGGAGGCAGCTGGCATGCAGCGCCAGTTCAGAATCCCTACAAGAGATCATGGTTAAGCTGCAGGAGCTGGAGATGCTAAACGAGGAAGAGATCCAACGTCTTCAAGAACTGACACCATTAAACAAACGGACTGAAAATCTGATGGACACCCTAGGAGGCAAAGGCCGATGGTACCTTCAGGGGCTGCAGACCTGCATAGAACACAGCTGTTCCTCCCTCTACTTGCGTATACGAAATTATGGTGGGTCACCAGCTTTGTCTGTGGTTTAAAGGAATGTGGTTGGCTATACTGGGACTCCAACCAGCCCTGTTATTTGTTGTCTATGTCATTTCTGGGACACAAAGTAAAGTTCAGTCTGTATTACTGTAAATTTCTATTCACTTTTTATGTGGTCACCAGGGCATAGGGGGAAGCTTTCTAATATTTTGTAAACCATGATAACCAATAACAGGTGGTATCCCCCATGCTGTGAATGAGGGTATTGAACAATATA
>NW_027319346.1:0-4155 GCF_032062135.1 Pyxicephalus adspersus
ATGTGTAAAAGCCAATACATTTTATTGATTATGTATATTTCTAATAACCTTGTGAATCTACTTGAGTCTCAAAAATCCCCTGAAGAAGCCAGTGTGCCAAACACATTGGAAAGCAAAACATAATTCTTAATAAAGTACTGTATACCCAACCATTTTCCATATCTAGCTAATTAACCACCTGCGTTTGTTTCTTTTTATATATATAAATATATATATATATATATATATATATATATATATAATATGATTTGTATACAGTTGAAAAATCTGTGATTATACAACATGGTGGGTACGCTGAAATAATAATGAGCATTATGCATTAAAAAAGAATTTTTATTTCTTTCCACTTTTACAACAGTTTCTGATAGAACCAAAATATTGGCTCATTTATGAGCTGCTGTTTATTCACTAGCCAGTCGGTATTTACCATTAAAATGGACGTGGTTAAAGTGTCTAGCTGAGATTGTTGGATTACAGAATTTTCCAAAGAGAACTACATTTATTTTAGCAGGTAATGTAGGTAAACTGTATTGACTTGTTTTCAGACTCTCATGCTTAGAAATATCATACTTACGTTTGATCCCGTGCTTATTACAATTGTCAGTGTCACAGCATTCTGTGTACAGCAGATAATGATAATCAAGAGCAGTAACAGTTAATGTTTTATTACACATAATTTTCCCATCAGCAAGGGACATGCATCTCTTCCCAACTGCAATTCTTGTATCATTCCCTAAATAAAGAACATAAAACAGAAGGTCATTGGAATGTATAATAATATATTTTATAGTCATGACAAAACTGTAACTATGATCCCCCTCCTCCTTTAGAAAACCCTATGACCAGGTGGACAATCCATTAAAGATCATATAACAGTGCGGCAACCCAGTCTGACCCCCCATGGAGAGTATTGCAGTTGTAAATTGATTACATTACTCCCTTCAGCATCAGGTCTTACTTTTCCATGCTGTTGCCTGCTTTCACCTTTGAGGGCTCTACCTACAATGTTCATCATATGTTATTTCAGGAAAAGAATCAGAAAAGGAAAGAAAGTGTTCCTGTTGGAGGAAAGGTAAGAAATTGGCTTCAAAGCTGCTCCCTTCCCCCCCAGTAATACCAGTATAACAATGATTTTATTATTACCTGCTGTGTACATGTATGTACTGAACTATGGAAGAACTTAGCCCTAAAACAAAATTAGTTTTACCATGTAGGATTTCTTTTTGTATCCAAAAGAAAGAAAAATACCCCCTTTGTATAGTACATGTTCTTTTAAACATACACCTAGTGTATGTACGTGTTATTGCTTCCGCAAAATGCCCAACACATCATGAGAATCCTTTTAGAAAGAGGGGAATGATTCTAGAACCAATATCTAACTTTTCACTGATAAGGTTTTCTGGGCACACATAAATCTGATATTTAGTATCTATTATGGCAACCTTATGAGTTGGGTTGCCTGGATGTTCTTGCTGGGTCCCCTTCCTGTACATCAAAAAAAAAACATCTTGTGTTAAATTATACTAGACAAGCCTAAAAATTCACTGTTATTTATCAGTCTAGCCTCCATTTCACTTCCTAAACACAAATGTCAACAAATAACCCTAAACTCAATTATTATAATACAAATTATTTCACATAAAACAAAGATTTCAACACAGCTATTAAAACATATGGAAAAAGCTGCAATGGAATTTTATAAAGCATAAGCAGAAATAATAGAACCACAGAAATTAGGATAACCCCCCCAAAAAAAAATGTGATACAATATGGGAAAAAAGGGGTAAAAGGGAGGGGTTCTACTAGAGAAGACAAATATCTAGTTTAAATAAGAAATCCCATGCATGAAATTAGGAAATTACTAATTTAAACAAAAAAAGTGTTTAACAACACAAACCATGCTTTAGGTGCATACCAGCACCAGGGTCATAAAAAAACAAGGGGGGCACGGTACTATCCATGGGGAGTGCGCATGGTCATCGTTGTTATGTAAACGTGCCCGCCCCAATACACCCCTGCCTGTGTCACTCAAAGGGGAAGAAACTGCCCCCAGAGTGTTGTCATGATACCAGAACCCGCCAAATGTGGGCCCACTCACCCCACCCATGGAGTGGGCGGGTATTGTTGAGAGGAACAACCCATTCGCTGCCCTGAGCCTGAGATTCCATAAGGCAGTTGTTATGTAAACATGCCTGCCCAACTACACCCCTGCTTATGTGTCACCTAAAGGGGAAGAAACTTTCCCCAGGGTGACGTCATGACACCAGAACCTGGCAGGTCTGAGCCTGCGATGGGTGAGTGGGCAGATTGTGTTACGAGAGACAACCTGTCCACTCCCCTGAGCTTGCCATTCAATACGGGTGAGATGTTCCTCGGCTCTGGCTGGTGCTCTCCCCAGCGGGGACCTTCTCCTGACCCTTTGGGGGACCAAACTGGCCAGAGCCATAGACCACCATAGAATTACCTGCAAAAGGGTGTGGGCAGCACCCAGGGCAGTATTTTTAAGTTTTTCCCTTTAGGCCAGGTATTGTGTGCTTCCTCCCTCCCCCACATTGTCTTACCAGCAGATACTTAAGGCTATGTTCATACTGGCAGTAAGTATGGTGTCGTTATCATTTCCACATGCCATGACCAGTGCAGACTGGGGAAGGGAAAAACACTATGCAAACTCGAGGTAGGGGCACACACAGTGCAGAATAGGAAGGGGGGATGTACACAATGAGGACTGCAGAAAATGCAGTCTGGGGGGGAACTGTCACAAATCAAAACCACCTTCTTAGTCATTCAATCAGAATTCTCTAGAAGGCTAGAATGTATCACAAAGCTTCCAACTCTACCATTACTGTGTATACAATAGCTCCCAGCCAATACAAAGTTTGGAAAATGAGCCGGCCAAAATAGTAGAGTTGGGGGAGGGGATCTAAGGTTTACCCTCTGGTCGCCATGCCACCCTAAACCAGCATCTGCTGGCACCTTAAAGAACAGATGGTCAGTAAGAAGTGAATGCTATGCTAATCCTAATTTTTCCTTATGCAGGCTTTCAGCTCTCTCTATTATTTTTCTAATGCAGCTTCCAACTGACATTATGGTATATAGATGCAATATATGATGACTGCTTCTTGTTTTGGGGAAATGAGAGAGTTCTTTCTCCTGTTTTTAGCAGACTGATGACGTCATCACAGCCTAAGCAAAGTCACTAGCTTGAAGTTCTGAAACTGCTTTAAAATGAGGAGGAGAAAGCTATATAATACGGTTGTTGCAAATTATGACATGTTTATTTATGCTGAGTAAAGATAAAAAAGAATAATATAAAAAAACTATAATGTTTTCAATAATTCCTCACCTGCTGCAATTGCACTGCCGAAGATTAAAAGGACAAGGATGCAGTTCATGATTATGGAAACCAGAATTTAGATTTTTAGGATGAGATGAGAGATGTCGTCACTCCTTGGCGTACTGGTCAGTCTGATGGATAACCATGCATTGAGATTTATATATTTCTGAGAGTCAAAATATATATATATATATATAAGTGGTTACTAAAAGTTTGTAGATTGTACTTCCTGCGTTTTGAGAGAGAGAGAGGACATCATGCCGCGCGCATTGTTTGCTGAGAGGGACCTGTGTTTTCTTATTAAAGTAAGTGATTTTTTTGCGCAAGTGCTAATTGCAATTCGAACTATCAATTCGCTTAATTTTGTGCATATATAAGGGTGTAGTTTAGCTTGCTCTTTTCTTTTCTCTTTTAGCTTGCTCTTTTCTTTTCTCTTTTAGCTTGCTCTTTTCTCTTTTTCAATTTTTTAATTTCTTAGAATGTTTGGATGTATATTTTGAAGTCAATAGTAATGGAATTGTGTTTGTAGCCATATTTGTTTGCGTGTTTATGGGACAACATACACAAAACATTTTTTGGAGGAATAAAGTCAATGGTGTATTCTTACTTGTTCCTTTTCCTTTGTTCGTTATTCAGTTTTTCACTTTTTTCGTGTTTTTTCTCTTTTTCTTTTTTATTTTGCACAAGTTTTTGGTTTGCAAGACCAGAATGACTGCAAATTTATAGGGATGCAGACACGTGCAGACGCGCGCAGACGCACGCTAACGTGCGCAGACGCGCACACATGTTCATTTAAATGCGCGCCTGAGGATTTTTTTTTC
>NW_027319347.1:0-4154 GCF_032062135.1 Pyxicephalus adspersus
ATACTGCAGTACAACACAAATTCATGGAGTTTAATTCTTATTCATTCATTCTAAAAGTGACCCAAACTCATTACTGCAACTAAACTTAATACCTAGACACAATGCATGTTAATGAGTTACATAATATGTGTTAATGTACATGAATTATCACAACACAACGGGAAAGAAGTGTGAATGAGTTCCTAATTCACACATGATAAACTTTAAATGTATAGCAGAAAGTATGCAATTACATTTAATAAACTGAATCCTTTAGACAATCATGGACAGACAAATGTGTAAATGCTAAAATGTGGTACAAAACGCCATATTCTTTAGACAGTTAGAGCTACTTTCAGACTACTGGCTGCTTTAGGGTTACTTGATGTGGCTTTTTGACATCTGTCAGATTTCCTGACCCTTAAAATAAGATATAATTTACTATAGGAGATGCTGTAAAACTTTCACTTTTACACAGCCATAGATATGATCACAGTACTTTTGCAATAATTCTAAGGACAATGTGGGCAATATTCTCACACTTCCACAGAAAGGCAGTTAAAACAGCTGTATAAACTAATCATATAAACTTACATGCCCTTTGGTCCAAGATCATGGATGAAAGAAAGCTGATTCACATCAATGAATTCTCTCTGGAAACAAACAAAATTAAAGCTTTCCAGACTGAATTTTCAAAGTAACAAAGCTTTACAAATGGTCTTAAATACAGTATATAATATTAAGTATAGTGCCACTGAGGTATACTGTTTTTTTCTAATATAGTTTTTACAGGTTTTAAATCTTAGGTTTCATTGCTATGAAAGCCATTTCTGCTTATGTCCTGGAGTACCCCCACAGGAGTTCAGTGAAGGAATATCCAGCTGGGTGTTTTATTGCTGTTGATCTGATATTGAGTGTAGAAATGAAACATTTATGACTATATTCCCAAAAATTATGTTAAAAACACTATGCAGTGTTTACAATGTGGTGTGTACCAATGGTGCCATTTACACAAAAAGGACAGTACAGTCAAGATATCCATCACAGCGGACTTTATAACCATGCAGATGTATAACAATTAACTTCCAGAATATCCATTTGCCAAGTACACTGCATGCTTCATGTATTCTCTGAAATGCCAATTCAGAAAAACATATTAAAGTGGAATAAAAGATACAAATGTATCTTCTGCATTATTGGATATCCAGCACCATTATTTCTTTAAGGAACAAAATCTGTGTTAGGGTGAGACTACTGTAAATAATTATATCTATTATAAATAAACACACTAGGGTATTTATGGACATAGCAATTAGGAACGATAATTTGATATTGCAAAACCTACTTTATTATTATTACTTAATTTTTATTACACAGTATTTATATAGCACTGACATATTACGCAGCACTGTACAAAGCCCATAGTCATGTCACTAGCTGTCCCTCAAAGGGGTTCACAATCTAATGTGACTTTATAGCAACTTTTATACATAAGACCCAGTCTGAGAAGATTTATGAAATTAGCAGCTCATGCTTCATAGCAGATATTGAAATACAAATCATATGAGAGTTCTGATTGCTGATGCCAAAGTGTGCACCAGAAGTAGAATGCATTAAATACATTTATAACAAAAATACTTGGGGAATTCTAAACAGACCATGGCCCAGTGTGATGTTCATTCTTTTATCTAGCAGGTTTGACATTTATTGCATTCCTACATCTAGATTTGCCCTTTCAAAGCAAACAGCAAACATTTGAAGACTGATTGGAAAATGACAAATCTGGTCTAGGAAACACATTGAACAGAGATCAAGCTACACTGATAACAACTCTTATGAAGGACAGTTTTCAGTTCTCAAATCAATATAGACTTCCACAGTTATTGGTGTAAAAATTAATAACATTTTAATTTGCAAATCAAATATGGATACTGAAATGTAAGAGTAATGTAAAACTAAGCTGGAAAAACACTGAAATTGGTTAATTTTTCACTTACTGTTGCATGATAATTTCTGTACATTGGCATCTTTAATAGTGCGGTTAAATAGTCTTCCAGCTGTTTCTGTAATAGATAATATAAACTTCTTATATCAGCCCAAAATACCCAAACTGAAAAATGGCTTTATGTAGATAAATTCCTATATATCAAACTTGTTTACTAGAAAACAGTGTTATAGAGTTGGAAACAATTACAATAAAACACTTTACACTTTACTTTAAAAAATGACACATTTCTATATACATGGTACTTTTTTTCCATATACAGGGATAGGGTTAGAAGACAAAACTACTGAATACGGAACAAATTTCCCACAAAGCAATATTACTAGATTAAGGAATGGTTTTTATTTTATTATTTTTTCTAAACTAATAGAAGTGTATGCTGGTGAAGAGTGAAGAAGTAAGCATGGTGCAGTTAGGAATAGTCAATAAATGTTTGTGGGTCCAGTGGCGAAAAGTTTGCACAAGCGCACAACTGGAGAGTATGGAAGTTTTTGTTGGTGCAGTGGCTGGGATTAGCGTTCTTTGCATCAGTGCAGCGGCAAAGAAAAGAACAGGACAGCACAACAGTGGAAAAGAGCAGGATACAGTGTGCACTATACACCTGTAGCTCAACCGAATAGCTTTAATTTTCCTGAATACTGCAAACATTCTCACACTGTCCTATTTGTAAAAACAAAGAATAAAAATATGTCTATATTTTGGAGCTAAATATTTTAAAGTCGGCTTCAAAGAAGGTGCCATCTCCACAATTTAGTTTTAGAAATAGTCTGCATTAAGCTTTGGATATATTTACCCGTCTGCTTGAAGACTGCTCCTCCCTGACAATCTCTGCATTCCGAGGTAAATTTGGCATGGACCTCACATCTCCACTTCTTACAGTCTGTCTTCTTACTGTGTGGCTGTAAATAAGAGACAGTAGTCTCAGCAATGGCCATATTTGTCCTTTAATTTATGCATTTTTTGGTGAGGCGAGGTCAGACATTGGAGTGCCTTTAGATTGTAATGTGGTTATTTAGTCCTTATATAAATCAATGACCGGTATGGACTTTTTATCCACATGATTATATTTTACATATATACACAGATTATTACAAATATTACAGATTATTGTGATTTTAGAAATGCAGTCAAACACTTACTGCTCACTTTAGAGTCACTAATGATATCAGCATCCACTTCCTCTCCATCAAAGTGGAGCTCACTGGTGTCCAGGTTTTCTATTAGGTTGCTCATGTCTGCAGCAATCTTCTGCAGAGCAGATGAATCAATTTTCTTTTCCTGTTTTAGAGACATGGTAACACAGGGGCCTAGAAGAAAAACGGAAAATAGAACCGTTATTTTAAATGGATTGAATTTTGTATGTTTAAGTAGTATCAATGCACTGATAAAAAAAATTAAATACCAACATTATTTTTTATTGAATGTTGTGTTGTCTCAACAAAAAAGTAAAATGTTGGGAGTGAAATGCAAATGCTAGGCTTGTCTATTACAAATCCATTTGTATCAGTGTCTGCTAGCAAACAATTTTTTGCCATTAAGGTCTAACAACTGTTCAGTACAAAACAATTCTTTTAAATTTTGTGAATATAAACTATAAACACCACAAAATTGCCATAATGAAAAAAGGAGCAGCCAAATATTGAGTACTAAAAAAAAATTTTTTTGAATGTTAAAGTGAATCTCTCATATTCAAAATCCTGAACTGTGCCCAGGAACCTCACATTTTGGCTTTAGCTTCATTCTTTGCACAAATTTAAGCTTAGTATGTCCTGACTGCTAGTGTTGGTCAAATATCTCACTATTCGATTTGACAGCTATTCGATCGGTTAGATATTGTTCGGGTGATCAAATGCCGAATTCGAACACCATTGAAGTCAATGGTGGGAGAATTTGGGTTATTTTTAGGGACTATTAAGGGCTGGAAGAGCAATCAGATTGCTCTTGCAACCCTTTAATACTTGTTCTTGGATTGAGTTTTTTTTATCCTAGAACACAGGGAGTCCTGTGTTCTTGGATACGGAAACTCTATCCAGGAACACATACTACAGGACTGCAACAGCGATCCTGATTGCTGTTACTAGTAGTATGTGTTCTTGGATAGAGTTTCTCTATCCAAGAACACAGGGCACTAGATGTGATGACTGGGGAAACTTGTCCCCATTCAACCTCT
>NW_027319348.1:0-4152 GCF_032062135.1 Pyxicephalus adspersus
ATCGTGCAGGATCGTTCGTCGTTCGTTTTCCAACGATAATAATTGGAAGTGTGTACGTAGCTTTAGACTAACATGGTGGATTGAAGAACGATTGTTTGGGGACGATCAGGAAAGATCATTTCCACTGACCATAATCTGACATCCCTACTGGACTTTAGCATCTTTCTGGGCCTGATCAGTTATCAGATTTCCACAATGGACTTATTCCATAATAATTCAATATATATTATTAAATCTTTATTTAGAATCTCTGTCGCCAGCACTCCTTTTCTCTTGCTTAAGTAATATTACCTGTGTGTAAAGTGCGGTATATTGTTAGTTTGCACGTTAACCTTTGCTCCTCACCAAATAAAAAGATATTGGACTTGCATGACAAGTGGTAATAAATGTTGTTCTGATAGATTCTTAATCTCTAGAAATTTTATTTGATTTAGATATAAATAGGGTAATACATATTGTATAAAAAAAAGGATGGAAGTCCAAAAGATTTGTAGCATGTGTTTCTTCTCTTCTGATCCTTGCTAATTCTAACCATTTAACTAGCACCTCCTAAGGGGTTTAACTTTGTATGGATTGCCAATGACAGCAAAGTAAAGAAGTATGAAAAAATATACTGTGTGTTTGAATATAACTAAGAAAGATAAAATGGTCAGTATGTGTATGATGGGGAAAAAAGCTCATCTTGCATTTTATCTTTAAAGAGATAGATATAGAAATAAGCAGGCTGCCAATATTGCTGTGAATTTGTGAAAATGCTAGCTACCTGGCGTTCATTCTCATCATCTAGCTTTAGTAAAGACTATGAGATTTCCTGAACCTAATACTTCTACCAGGTCAGTATCTTAAAAGTAAAGAAGCCACAAGAGCCTTGGAGGGCTTTAATAAATCAGGGCCACAGTCTCATCTTCTGTTGTGTTCTTTAAACTTGTCAGTGACTTTGGAGATTTTGCTAAAATTTCCACTTGTTCAGCCAAAATAACTATTGAAGTCTTGGAGCCTTTAAGTTAAGGACACGTTTGTAAACACTTTCATATTTATTATTATTATTAATAATAATAATAAACAGTATGTTTATAGCTCCTACATATTACAGAGCTATATAATAAATAGAAATGACAGACAGATACAGACCGTGACACAGGAGGAGGAGAGGACCCTCCCCAGAAGAGCTTACAATCTAGGAGGTGGGGGAAATATCACACAAGTGATAAGTCTGAAAGATGGGTTTTGAGTGTTATTTTAAATGAGCAGAAAGTAGAAGCAAGCCGAATAGGACGAGGAAAACCATTCCAAAGAGTCGGGGCAGCTCAGGAAAAGTCTTGGAGCCGTGCATGTGATGAGGTTATGAGTGAGGAAGTCATTAGTAGGTCATTGGAGGAGTGGAGAGAGCGGCTAGGGGGGTATTTTTTTAACGATAGGTTCAATAATGTACAACGTGTACACGTTTGCCCTCAACAATCATGGCCGTCTAAACTTCACCATTGTTTATCACTTTATTGCTTGGCGACCTACGTGTTAATCCTTTACTAGCAACCAATCATAGTATAGTGTTTTCTACTTTTCTACGTAATCCACCAATTAGAAAAGTTTTAGAAAGTTAGAGCGTGACGTTCACGCCCTCCTACTGTGTGCATCAAGAATCGTCGCGCTGGCCCCACCCACTATTCGTGTAGAACGCCGTGGAAAAAACTGAAGGACTCATGACTCCTCCCACTAAACTAATCTGACCACGCCCAGCACCGTGACCGCACCTCTTGCTAGTGCAGTGTCCAATCCCGAGTGTAGCCATCCGTTAGTGTCGGCTGGAGTTTCGGTGGAGAAAGGTGAGAGGGAAGCCGGTGGTTCGGGACCGGGTGGAGGAAGTTAGGGAGGTTTTGTGTGTTTTATACCGGAGAGGGGCACTGGAATGTCCTCGCCTTGTTCTTGCCTGAGCCTGCAGTTACTCCCCCTGCCAGCAGGCGCAGTGTGCACAACATGTGCACAGCTATTGCCCCCTATGGGGTATTTGTACTCCTCTTACTGATTGGCCTTCCCATGTCATTAGTATTTGTTATCACTTGTATCAGTGTACAGTATGCAATGCCCAATGTATTGTATTGTGTGTAATCATAGAAATGTTATCTCCACTCTGTCACCATATCTTACCCCATGCACTAATATATATTTGCCCCTGCTAATACCCCATCACATAGAACCCAAATACACCCCCAGAAGTGTCCATGATTTCTCAGAATTGTGCTGAGCAAGCTTTATATAAGTACATCTGCTTCAGATAATAAACAGAATTTATATAGCTCCAACATATTACGCAGCGCTGTACATTCAATAGGGATTGCCTTCATGTGTTTAGCTGGTAGGGTGGCATGCGGAGGTGGCGGTCCCTTTAAATTCCAGGCCAGACTTTTGTTTTTGGGACAGGTCTTTATTGTTATCTCCACTGGTGAGAATTTTCTAACTTCCTGCCCAGGTGACAGATGGTCTCAGAAAGGTTTGGTTTTGTTTGTCTTTTTTGGCTGAATAGAAATGGCTTCTTCACTGTAAAAAGTAGTTTATAGGAAGTGAGTGTGAGAAGTCTTGTGTACTGCAGTAAAACTGTCATTTAAACCTGTTGGTGACACAAGACAGATGTACAGGTGTGAGCTGAGCTTCATGTTTTAATGCTGAACATGATTTTTCTCATGTTTATAAGATTATATAGGGTGACTTTTTTGTTTTTGCTGATAAATCAGATTTTGGGCTTTTTTTATTGATTAAACTAAGTAGATTAAAATTGCAAGCTGTCAGGCAAACCCCAGGGCTCCCGATCGGGCATAGCAAAGCTGTGGTCAATGGGATTTTGTTAGCTTCTCCACTGCTTCTCTACCCATAGCAGGCAATACAAGAACATAGGAAGCAAGTTATCCGCAATAATTCTGAATGTTCCCAAAATAATGTCAAAAGTACATTTGATTTCCTCTTTAAAGCCGCTGTTGAAGAGCCTTAAGTTGGAGTGTGTGCATCTGTGATCAGAGAAAGGGTGATCATTATTGGGCAGATATTTCCTTAAGGCTACATACACATGTGCAAGGGTTCTCGTCCGATAATCGGCTCAGGGCTGACATTGAATGAGAATCTTACGTGTGTGCAGCGCTTATCGCCCTGGATTATCCATGTACGACTAAAGATCGCAAGTGAACAGGAGAGAGCGCGGCAGGGTGCTGCTCCATCGTTCTCCCCTCTCCATAGAGCAGAATAGTGATGTATGTACAGCACTCGTTCATGCATCGTGCAGGCGTTGGAAAGGATCGTGAAAGATCCCTTCCGACTATTGTTGCATGTGCCTTAGAATGACACACCCCGAAACAAATGTCCTACTTCCCATGGCTCTGGTACCATTGCCTCAATCTTTGCCTAATCAGACAATGACATAAGTTTTGTTCTTCAGATAAATGAACTTGTAGGGAGATATTTCCAGCAGAGACACTCCCTGCCACCCTCTACAACACAACAACCGAATAGTTGTTACCAGCAGTGCTTGGAATGAGGAACTTACTTTTATCAGGCTGTTTGTCTCCCCTTAAGACGAACTACATACTCTTTTAATGACACTAGAAAAGAAATGTTTCCTTGTGACGTTTCTGTTACTTTATATTAGAATATGTTGATTTGGTAGTAAGATCTTGGTTCAGGTGAATATATTATCTTGTACCAGTGGCTGGGAATGTTGCTATATTAGTCCTTATGTCCTTGGCATAGGTACATTACCATGCCCCATATTTAGATGGAATGCACTATGGAATGGGACAAACATTCAAGTCCACAAATATTGTGTCTGCATTTCTGCACACTTTGTAAATGATAGCCGTGTCATCCAATAAATATCAAGGTTCATCCTTAGGTTGGAATAGCTATTCCTAATTTACAGAGTTGTTTATGCCCTGGAGACATTCAGAGCTGCTGCTTCACATAATTTGTACATGTAAGTTGTAAAGGACTGTTTATAATGTCTTATTAAACAAATTGTTGGCAGATATTATTGTTGCAATGTATCATCCTCCATGATCCCGCATCATTCTTGTTCCACAACTAGAAGTCCAATGGCCATTCATCAGATCTCACTTTTTGGCTACATATCTAGCATGATTTGTGAGATTTGCATAGAGTTACAGGTTT
>NW_027319349.1:0-4151 GCF_032062135.1 Pyxicephalus adspersus
TTTAATCAACCAGCCGATTCATGCTGCTGGCTGGGATTAGTTCACAGTGTGTTCAAGCACTGCATGCCTTCTTCCTAGCCACAGTGAATTCCTTGGAGGAATAGGAAGATAGTAATGAAATAAGATTGTTAATGATGAAGGCTGAAAGGAAAAATGCCACTGGATAAGTTTGCAATTTTTTTTTTTGTTAAGTTGACTTCATGGAAAAAATCTGTAAATTGCCTTTCTACATATAATGAAAAATAACTAATAAAGTCTGATAATTTATGTATGCAAAGAAATAGCAGTACCAGGCTATTTTAAAACACGAAAAAATGTATTTGATCAATGTATGTGTTTTAAATCACAACCCGTTAACTCTGAAGGACAAGTCTTATTCCTTTGTTCCTCTGTCCTAAAAATCCATTCCAGGCAGATATAAAAGACACAATATTACAATTGTTTTGGAACAAGTAATGTAAGTACTTAACTTTTACCTTCCATCAAACCTCTTACAATCCCCCATGCAGGAAAGCTCGGACTGGGGTAAGAAGAAGCCATTCAATTGTGTTCATATTCTTCTGCATTAAAAAAGAAAAAATAGAAGTGGTAGTACCAGAGGAAAGAGGTATTTTTTTAGGCTTGGATAGTTAGCCTTAAATGGACTATTTTCAAAGGTTATACTATACTCTTGGTGGAACTAATCTGACCTGAACCCCAAGCCAAAATATTGGTTTACCATTTATTCGATATGCCAAATTCATTGAATGAAAAAGGTTATCAGATACCAATTTAAACCATGTGCTGGATATTTAAAATGTATATAATTTATAATGCTTAGTTTATATAATCCCTTAAAAAGGTTTCCAGGTTTAGATGTGAGTAATATTTTCATGAATGCATTCATCCTGTTCCTTAATCTTTTATCAGTTAAAAAATTCTGACAAGATAAACAAGGGTACAAAGTATCCAAGCTAACTAGGATGGACAACCAGATTGTTTACCTTTCCATAAACTCATTTTAAGACTAGCTTTAGGAACTTTACTGTAAGGAGGCAGCTAAATATAGAATCTTACAATGTACTTTTCGATGGTTTCTTTACAGTTTTAGGTAACTTTTGTAATACAGACCATTTATCACTTAGTTCGCAACCACCATATTAGCATGTAGTTTTGTGTGGCTCCCATCACATTGCCAAGCACTGGGCTGCCCACGCCATTACCTTGATTCATAAAATACCACCATCTGGATATGCGACAGCAGACACCAGTGAGCAATACTGAACTTATTCCTGTTTATTTTCTATTGGGCTGCCATGGGTTGTTCAGCAGCATAAAAAAGTGGTATAATAGACAAAATAGCCTAACATAGCCACAACTTCATTACACTCTTACTGGCTTGTTAAATTCCAGGATATCAATGACTACGTCGTCGTCTGTATTTGTTTTTCCTTTTTTAATGTGATAAGTTAAGTTTCAGTATAAGTTTCTGAATTAGACTTGGTATCCAACACTTGTAGTCCGTATTAAACAGAACTTGGAGATGAAGGAACAAGGCTATGTGCCAAATAATACTTGTATGGTAACAAGAATCTTTCTGATTTCTGGCACAAAGATCACAAGCTCATCATTTGGCTGCTTCTCCTTTCATTGCCTGCTCACAGACAGGAGTAGGAACAATTACTTTTAGTATCTAAAATACGTATTATAAAATTAAATTTGCACGAAAAGGTTGCTTTTTAACTTTTCTCTAAAAGCTTTGACTCTATAATCATAGTGAACATTACATAAAAACATATATGCAAATTAGTGACAGAAGTCATTTGCATTGCTGCAAAAAGTTAACTTCATTGTAAAAAGTTGTATCCCTTTTTTTCCTTTGCTATGTGCTATATTCTTCCCTCAAAGGAAATTTTCCATAATTTAGTGGAATGCCTAAATTTGTTCATGGTCATCAGTTCATTTGCTCACTAACTAAACTCAGCTGCCATTTCAATTAGAAACATTTGCTTGTGAAGATGGAAAAAATACTGCTCCTGAAACCTTTCATTTCAATGTGTAAAAGCTTTTCAGACATAACCTTGCCTAAAAACGTACCCTATATAGAAACTTGCCTCTGGAAGGAAGAGAGTGAAGGCAAAGGAACGGTTTGTTATAGCACTGATGTCATGCAATTTCTCCTAAGGTTGTAGCACCTCACTACTGTAAGAATTTCAGAGTATTCAGAGTCTGGTTATCTGGAGCAAGAAATATTAGTGATCTGGTCCAGGATTGAAAACATTTGTTAACAAATAGCAAACAGCTTTTAAGAAATCCATTCCAGGTTCGCTGGATCACCCAGCTCCACTGATAAAACTGTATCTTCACCAGCCTTAGAGAGGTTTATTCAATCAGGTCTATAGTCATTGTTAAGCTATATAGTAGTAAGTGCTTTTGCTCCTGACAATCATCAATAGAACATTGACCGCTGTGTATGCTAACTGTTGTGGAAGGGAAACATCAAGTTTGTGCTTGATTAGAACTTGGTTTGGCCAACAAAGAACATTTGCCAGATCTTGGACAGATCAGACGGTGTAAATTCAAGTAAAGCCAAGGAAAGTAAAACTCACTGAACCTTCAAATCCATCCTAGTTTGCCACTTCTTACTGACTGAAATGCATTCACCAAATTGCCATGATTTTCACAAACATTTTGGAAAAATGAAAACCCAATTTACCCATTTCCCTTTCTTTATATGTTAATTATGAAAACGGGAAAAATCAAGCTTCATTCTAGAGGTGTTTAATTAAAATGGATATAGCTCGTTGCCTCAAAATCCATTTTTTTCTTTAGTTCTCCTTTTAAAAAAATATTACAAGATTAGAAAAAAAATTGTTGTGATAGAGAAAAAATACATTTTTCTTCTAAAACAAGAACATTTTAATATTAGGAAACGGTTGACTTGATTTAGTCTCTGGTTTTCTATTAGTTTATATTGTTTATTTTTCTTGCATCCTCATTTGCTTCCTCCATGTGTATTTTCACACCTCCTTGTGTTCTCGGGTGCATAATATGGTAAAAACAAATTATGCTGTCAGTTGTAGTAATATAACTACTGTTTGTGTGAGGTAGCATTGATAGGGCTGTTGCTGCTCACATAATGATTTAGCATGATACAAGAAAAGAGAATTTGAAGAGGGAGGGTGCACAGGAGAGAATGGAGGGGGCTATGGGTTAGAGACAATGACTGCAAACCTCCCAGTGTTCCACTCTTCAATTTGCTCTTTTGTAACCTGCTGCCTAAATGGATTTGAAAATAAACAGTATTCGGGCAAAAATGCAGGTTTATATCATTTTAGGATTTGCAATCATAGAACACAAATTTTTAAATAAATCTAGTCATTTAGATATATCTTTTATCCACCTAATTTATGTAAATATATATCAATGTACGAGGGGGTGCTGAGAAGTTCCTGGCTTTGCCCCCTTCCAAATGAAATAGAAAAATGAGTGTGGGGGCATATGACAACCTAATATCTTAGTATGTCTCTGTGTAAATATCAGGTCTTTACGATTCCTAAAACTGATTTTTCTTTTAGTGAGAAGCTGTAATGGCAGAGGCACAAGCAAGTTTCACGTCGTTGGAGTTACAAGATTTTTTTAGGCAAACCTATATGTAAACTATAGATCAACTATATTATTTGAACCACATCAAACTAGCAATTCTGCTCAAAACTTACTAATGACAGAATAAGTAAAAAGAAAGAAAACACTCACTGACTGATTAAACTGCTACAAAATAAAAAGCCACAGACAAGGGTGTGACACATGGTAAGTATCTACCATGTCTAGCTTTATATAGAGATCTTGCTTATGACTAGTCACTTGAATCAAGAAAGTTGATATTACATGGACCTTTGTAGTAAAATACTTTTATTCTACACAATTGATACCCAGGGTCTGTACTAACCCAATTAGCATTGTAGTTGAAAGAAATGGCTGTTTTCATTCCTTGTCATAATGCCCTACAAGTTACTTTGCAAGTTACTTTGTTACAAGCTACATTGTTCTGCACAATTTTTTTTTGTTTTTACCTGTCCACCAATTCTTCATCATATACCTCTGAACACCTCTGAAATATGTGTTTTATTATTTCACTAAAAGCATTATACATTATTATATATTATTATTAT
>NW_027319350.1:0-4149 GCF_032062135.1 Pyxicephalus adspersus
TGCAAGCTCATGAAACCTGTCCCACTAAAAATGGGACAACGCGTCAGCTAAAATGTTGTGCTTTCCCGGAATGTGTCCCTCAACAGCCTCACTGCCAGACCAGATGCCACTGAAAAGCTATTGACGCAGTGGAAACGCACCTTTTTGTTGGCCAGTTAAAACCCCCACAACTCCACTGCCACCACAATAGGAAACAGCTTCAGCACCACCAAAATCTCCACCAAACCAACCTCCTCCCTTTCCATGGGCCAAGCTCCCACATACCATTTATCCCTAAAATACACCCCAAAACCTGACAACCCCGCTGCATCTATAAATAACTCCAGGTCCACGAGCTCACCGGCCCCTCCAACCACAACACCCTACCGTTAAAGAAGTTCAAAAACAGCCTCCAAACTTAAGTAAGTAAAGTGCGACAGAGCCGCCACCCCTGCTGTTGCTGCAGCTAACCTCCTGCAAAAAATTATCCCTATTTTCATAATTCTGTAGGCAAAATTAAGTCCGACACTGGGGCTACCATTACACTGGTACAGGGGCACCTGATCCCAGCCCATAAGCGTACGGGCCAAACCGTAGCTGTTCGAGTGGCTGGGGGAGTCGTTTTTTGCTTGCCTACTGCTCGCATCCACCTAGATTGGGGAGCCGGATCCGGTGTAGCAAAAGTCGGCATAATGGATAACTTACCTGCAGGTTAAGTCAGGTTACTCACCTATAGTGAGTCCTGGGAGGAACATTTAGCTCACATAGGAACGGTGCTGGATCAGATTCGAGCCGCTGGCCTGACTCTGAAACCAGACAAATGCCATTTTGGTATGGCGGAGGTCCAGTACCTGGGACACCTGGTGGGGTGTGGGAAACAGCGACTTGAGCCCACTAAGATTAAGGCTGTCACTAACTGACCCACACCTCGCATCAAGACCCAAGTACTGGCCTTCCTGGGTCTGGCACGATAGATGGTCAACGATCGTCGTCCAATCTGATCCGCCGGTCCGGTCGTTCATTTCCAACGACTATCCTCGTTGGTCGGCGTCGTTGGTTACTTTTTTTACGAACGATTTTTGGCCAATCGGTCGTTCGTCGTTCGTTCGTCGTTCATTTCCAACGGAAAATTGGAAGTGTGTACGCAGCTTAAGAATGGCATGTTGTGGAAAAAATGTGTTGGAGCTAGTTTCCAAAAATCTGAAAGGTGGACTAAAAGGATGATAGACAGCAACTTTGAAAAGGAGGAGATAAAGAAGATGGATATTATATACCTCAAATGAAAAAAAAATAGTGAGAGGGGCAGAGACCTCTGTGGGAACAATCGGAGAAGAGAATAGAACTCACAACCTGTTGTATGGTCTGGGGGTATTTGTGACATATAAGCCAAGTTTTGGTGAGAATCAGGATATTCTGAGATTTAAATAGGAAAAAGTACAATAGCAGAACCAAACCAAATGAGCAAGTTTTCAAGCCAATTTCATGTGTCAAATAACAACAATAAAACTAACTAAAAAATAAATAACTACTTTTTACTTTACAACCATGGAGTTTAGTACCAAAGGCCAAGTTTGACATCTGAACTTAAGCAATTAACTGAAATTTGAGGACATGCATGATGGGGCTTCTGTACCTTTAAGACTGTGTGGGAATGTATGCTAGTACAATATGCCAATTGTCAACCATAATTTGTCCCTAAATATGTGCTTTGATAAAGTCAAATGTTATCTGGTGCAAAAAGCTCTGCCATATAAAGCCTTGTATAGAGGTCAGATGGACCTTAGAGGATTGTTGCTAGAAATAAAACTTTGTTTTTTTCCAGTGACAGCTAAATGATGAATGATGTGTTGGTGGCAATAATTCTGCCTCCTCAGCTATTGCTGAATGAATGTAAGCTTGGGCCATTAGGGATAGCAAAGGGTAAAGAGTGGCCACCAGCTAGGTAGCTGGTAGATGTGATGTGTAAATTAGTCTAAAGAAGGTGAGTGCTGTTTTGACATGTTTTATGAATATTTTGTATACCTGTAGTTAAACCAGAGATTTGATTAAAGCCTACCTAACTTTGAATTTTCACTTTAAATAAAAAGGTAGACAACCCTTTTAAGTAAGGTAAAAATTATGTTTATTTGGGTTTTTTTAAGTGCAACCCACCTCTAATTCTCGATTGCTTTCGTCAAAAAAAAAAAAATAAAAAATTCCATCTACCTCACCCAATCTTGCACCTTCGCCGAGTGACGTAGGAAGAAGAACTCAGGAAAAGAGGAATAGATGGCAGCGCCCGGTGCGCCAGCCCGTAGACGGATACCGGGGCAACGCTGGACCGAATGGAAGAGACCTCTGGACCAATAGGCTGCTCTGTGGGATTGAAAGTAGGTGGATTTTTGTTTTGGGTGAGTTTTGAGTTTACTTCCTCCTTAATTTGGAAACTAGAGAAAAATGAATAATGTAGTGAAAGAAAAAAAGTTTTAATGCATTTTCTATATACTTGTTGCCCTTAATGATCTTTGTAAATTTTAAGGTAACCCATTATGTTAAAACTTTATACTACAAAGATTCAAATAACAAGGACATATTTTTAAATGAAAAGGGAGACCTACCCAGCCTGATGGAAATTGTAAATTGGATAATACGACTTGGGGACATAAATGCCACGGATTGGAGATATGTGGGCCACTTTGATGGGACTCGTCCAGAAAATCAGCAACTCACTCTCTGGCCACATCTGATATCATGGAAACATGACCAGGTAAGTGACATTGATGAACATTGAATCAAAAATTATAAACAAATCACAATATAATTCCAAAATTCTGAACTGCATAGTCAGTATGAATGAAGCAGAAGCAGGGAAATCATTTTATTGCAGCTCACAGTGCCAACCTGTTTCTATTTTTTATGGGCAAAATGGCAAAAATATTCTGGACACCTAAATATTCCTTACAGATGGAGTAAAGTTCATTGTGGACATGTGTGGAAGCTGGATTCAGTGTAGCACATTGTTGTGGAACTGTCTTCATGGGAATCGGGAATACCTGGATTCAATTGACCGACACTTGTTCAATGCAGACTGGCTGTAAAGCAATCTTACTTTTTGATCAAGACAAAATTGAATAAATAGATATACGTATCTGATGAAAGTATCTTGATTCCAGTTTCAGTGGCCCCTAGACACTCCTAAGCCACATACAACTCCCGTTACACACAGAGTACCTTCATCAGTGACCTTCAGCCACAGAGTAGACAAAACAAAACCAAAAAAAAAACTTTAATAATATTTAAGGTGCATGCAGTAGATATTACATACCTTACGTGAAAAGAATTCAGAAATTAGAGTGGCTATAAAGTTCTATATATTGGCGATGGTTCACTGGGGCATGGTAAATAGTTTCCAAATCTATTCACAGTACACAATGCACATAATGCCATAAAATGTATTTATGACTAGCTGTAAACATCCCTTCATTATGTGTTTTTTTTGTCTGAGCCTACATGAAATAAGTTAATTAAAACAGTGGAAACAAGCTATTGGAAGCAAAGTCATGGCTGGAGGCTAATGATGCTAGGAAGACGTAGCTGGGTACAGGCCTATAAAGATATGGCTGGAGACAGAGAGACGATTTTAGCAAATACCTAGCTAAGTAATTGGCAAAAGTATTGGCATATATAAGATATGGCTGGACACAGATCACTGATGCTGATGAAGACATATGGCTTTTTAGGAATAGTAGTAAAAAAATCATTGATCCCCAGTGTAATAGTTATTCCTGCAGCACTTATGTTATTTTTTATCATCTCCTAGCTTATTTAGGACCTTTCCACAGACAGGTAAGGGGAAGGTTGACAGGCATGTGAGCACTAAGGAAGGACATGATTAGAAAGAATAGACAAGGAAGAAAGAAGACTGAGGTGGAGCACCACTTGATTTCAGAGGAAAAAAAAAAAGATTTATATACAGTTGGTTCTTCCCAGCAGTAAGTTAAAGGCATGAAAGGGAGATATAGCTTGGAGATAAGCTTTAAATATTACTGCAAAGAGAATATCCTTCAAATGTCAGTGATGTCACCACTTTTGATGGCAATATAGTTCACTTTTGGAAGATTTCCTCTCTATTTCTGTGGCTGACTGTGGATTTATTTATCACTTTAACTCCCATTGACACCGGTGATAAAT
>NW_027319351.1:0-4146 GCF_032062135.1 Pyxicephalus adspersus
AGGAGTGGACTGGACATCAAAGCCATTGAAAGTTAGTGAAGCCTAAAAGGTAACACAAAATGTATTATCTACAATAGATCCTTACATATTCATAATCGCAAACTTGGTTATAGGTGCCATTGATTTCCATAAACAACCCTTTTGATTTCCAACTCTACTTCACATTACATTTGTTTTACTTGTGCTTCCATTTACCTAAGCATTTGTTCCAGGAGACAAATGACCTGAACCAAAACAAATTTATCTGCAAAAACCTTTAACATAAATTCTTAATAATATCTATATCTAACAAGTATTTGATTTTACCCTGCCTCCTGTTACTGAGGATCTTCCAGAACCAAAATACCTTAACAATTGCAAATAAATTAAAGGCCCCTTGTTTATCTGTTAAAATCCTCATTCTTACAATTCCCTTTTGATTAGGCCTGCATGTAGGGCAAAAGTGAATTACCAAAATAAGCTCCAAGTCAACAAACCTGAAAAACATTGAGTGGATCTAAATCCATATTAAAAAGTATTATTTCAACCAATAGATTTGATGATTCATCAAATAGGATATCATAAAATGAAGAAGGGGAAGTCTAATTTTTTTATGTAAATTGTAAATTATGTGCAAGACAAAATTCAGATGGTGGCTCACTTTCATGGGCTTACACCACATTTAAGGTCACATTTAATATACTGACAAATACTTTTTTTCTTACCTGCCCAGAAGGAGTTCTGATCAACCAAACACAGCTGGCATTATTAGGATACGGAGATGGGTAGTTGGCAGAAGTAAAAACTCGCAACTGTACCATCTTCTTTTTTAGGCCAAAGACAAGATGTACAGTTTATGGCGCTGCGTCCAGTCCTTACCAACATGTCGCCTCCATGCATGGGAGTTTCACTATCTATATATACAGAAAAATTGTTAAACTATATAAACTAAAAAACATATTACATCCTATAACTGAACTCCAGGGAAATTCTTTACAATTTTGGAGCTATCCAATATTGTGTGATCTTCCCTGCAGAACAGCTAAACAAGAACTAGAAGTTTTAAACTTAAGACCAGAACTTTTCTCCTCCCATGCTATTGACTAGTCTATCAAACTCTAATGTACAGTGTTCTACCATTCACAGTTTAATTCATTATTATTGCCTTAACCTTTGCAGAATAAATAAAGCACCCCTAAAAAAATATTTTTTTTTGTGATTTCAAATTATTACCTTTATTGACTGTCATAATCTTGCTGAAGGTCCCTTCAGGTACTTCTGAGCTTTCACTCTTTGTAGCTACATGGACACATACAAATTATTTATTAATCACTCTAGTCAAAATGTACATATTGCAAGTAATTGAAACCCAATAAAGATTATGCTTTGGAAGCTATTTTTTTCCTTTATGGTTCCCCCAACTGTTATTGTAATGTACAAATTGTTCACATTGGATTTAATAATGTAAATCAAATTCCTGTTATTGTATGGAGTTAAAATATTGCCATTGGGAAATGGGATATATTATTTGCCCTAGCAGTAAAAGAGATTAATATGCTTTCCTAGGAATTAGCTGTGATTTTGCTTTTGCCTAATTATGTACAGTACAAGTTCACATATATGAGTATAATAATTTCAATGCCATTAGGTTAACTCAGAAGATACAGAATTTTCCTACCTGACTGAGAATGTTTCAGAATTTCTTTGATCACAGACTTAGTATTTTTATCTCATAAACGAAAAACATAGTAAATGCAGTGAAATAATTATAGATCAATGCTGTTGAGTTCTTTATTATCTTTTCATATAACAACTAATTTTCTATGTGCTGGAAGATCCAATAATAGTCAGTTTTGTTAATGTTTAAATCCAAAACGGGGCAAATCATGGCTGCCCCAACAATGAAGTAATGTCTCCAATTGGGAACAATGAACCAGGAATCCTAGCACTAAATGCTGGAAGTGTCCAGATTCTTTATTTTAGGTCATGAGTTCAAGTGCCAACATTTTTATAATAGACATCAAAATTGTTTCTTTATGAGAACTTTTAAAAAACTTACCAACTTCATTCATTCCAGGCAGATGAATCTGAAAGTTAAATATTAGTATTGTTATTTTATTTAAAGTTAAATAAAATGAAGGCAGACAAAAAGTCCATTACCCATACCCTTCTCCTGATAAACACCTTGGATCCTAATATTAAAACTACATTGCTGCCTAATGTTGATTGCACAGCAAGATTATGTGTTAGGTATCCTATTAAATTAGATACAATCCAAATTGGATGACAGTTGTCTGGAAAAAGCTGTTTCCCCTTTTTTATTGCTGCTGATCTTTTCCACCAACCTCCTGTCTACATGTAGAGTAAAGGTAGAGTCTCCACAAGAAGAGCATGTGATGTGACAAGGTGACAAGGTGTTCTAACTACTTTATGGCAGGTTTTTATACCTGAAAATTACTTATATAAGCATATAGAAGTAAAGAAATCAAGTTAAAGCTTATGAGTATATTAGTGATTGAGTTACATTATTAGGTTAATTTCGGCAGACTTACAAATTACTTTAAAGAATTTTTTAAAATATCACTAATTGTAAATGCTTTATGAAGTCCACTAAGTAGCCAAACTCACGCTGAGAAAGTGTTGTCATCCTGCAACACTAAACTATATGATTGTTCCAAAATAAAATCCTGAACATTAGGGCCCTCCTAATGCAACATAACTGAATTTCAGTGAGACTTGGTCAAAGCAACATGATTGACTTCATGACTTGCTTTAATATAAAAAAAAAACTTTATGTGTAGACCACGTAGTTGTTTTATAGGAGTTTTGGCTTTTCACTAAGCAAAGCTAATTTATCTACTTGCAAGTGAAACTTCACTTTGTAATGAATAATCAATCATGTGCAAGGAAAAACAAACTTTGATTTTGCTTCCACATTAGCTAATTTCATGTTCTAAAAACTAAAAATAAAAATGTCAGAACTTGCTTAATTTGTGTCCTGATGGAATTGTTCAGGACGATAGTAAATATTTAGTCTAATCCCTCACCACTCTGTTCACAACTAAAATAAAAAATAAAGGTATCTGGAGCTAATAGCCAATATTTTCACTAACTGATCAGATGTTATAGGCAAAGGCTTTCCTAAATTTCAGCATATGTCTACTGGTCTGTTGATGCCAGGTTATCATCATCTCACCTGCAGTGATGGAGATACAGGTAGACTGGTCACCAGACCCATAACACAGCCCACGAGCAGTAGGAAGACCTTGTCATTCATCTTCTTCTGAATTCTTCTTAACTGTAATGTGAAATATCTTCTCTCTGAAGATTGATGTGGCCTCCATCCTCAGGCTCACCTTTTATACAGGTACCTTAGAAGATCCAACCAATCATAAGGCAAGAAAGGTAATTTTAAGCATGACCTAAGCCATAGGGAAACACCACCGGCCCCACTCTTCAACATGGGCAATGCCATCAGCTCCTCAGACCCTGCTTAGACCCAACATATCCAGAAATACTCGCAATTCAATGACAACGTATGACTACTGTACTAGCATCCTCACGACTAAGTACTGGTTCCCTAAATTATTTAAAGTTCTGTTAATTTCCCCTGTTGGGATATGGATATAACATACCACTGATGACTCCTTGTTTCTTTTTCTATTTAAAACTTTACAACAATCCCAAAATAATAATTTCCCAAGAAATTGAGAGAGAGATTAGGAAGACACCAAACTTATTAAAAAATGATTTTGAATAAACTAAGTTTAGTTTAATCATAATTTTATTTCATATTCAAGCAGTTTTCTAATTTAATACTGGCTGTAATGTAATGCTATATACATTAGTTTTAACAACCATAACCCAGAGGACTGTATTTATGTGGAAAAAAAAAATCACACAGATGTACATGATGAACACATACAGAGCTAAAAAAAGGTGTAAGATGATTCTTTCTCAGCAATTTAGAAATTGTACACACTTAATTACTAATGTTTATACTTATCTATGGATTTTAAGTGATTGTTATCTACCCTCAGTAATCAAAGTGTCTGCAGACTTTAGAAAACTTTGGATGATGGTACCCATCCTGTAACTGGGCCACATGTGACCATTTGATATTTACTGCACAGCCCTCGGGGGGCCCTTTGCCTTTACTTGATATTT
>NW_027319352.1:0-4143 GCF_032062135.1 Pyxicephalus adspersus
TCTTTGAGTTTAAACCTGCACCCTGTAATTTGTGTATAAAACTGATGTGTTATTCCAGATGATGGTAATCTGATCATTGCAATGTGGCCTGCCCTTTAAGTTCATAATTCTTTGTGGACATTATATTATCGCCTGACACATATACATATATTCTGTGTACCCCAAATTCTGTGGTAGTTGTCTCTATTATCCTAGTACCAGGTTAGAATATAGTTATATCATACAGACAATGCTGAGGGTTTTTTATATTTGGTTATGTACAGCTATACCAAATAAATATATGATGACTGTTTGAATATGAAATGAGAAGTATACTTTGTCTAAGCTATATTCTCATACAGATGTTTGAAACACTGGATAAAATACATGCACTGGTTATGGTAATTGACAAAGACTTGTTACAATTATTCGACAACACTTGATTGCATTAACATTTGCAGGCATTTTTGACGCATCCAAACCGATGAAACATGATTAGAAAAATGGTATAATTAGTTTCTGGATAATATATGCTTTTCTATATCTATAATATTGAAATTGTTTGTGAAATTGTCAGGATCATTGCATAAAATGAATAAAATGCAGACGGTGATATTATCAGCAAGGGCACATAGAAAATGTGTTTTCTATGGTTTTAAAACTGTGTGAATGTCATGAAAATGAATCCTCTGGTTGCATAGAAGAAAGGCCTAATAGCTTGCAAGATTGTGTCAGAATGCATTTAGTTAAATTTGTTTTTAAAGCTCACTGTAAGAAAATAAAAACTTATACCAATAATTCGCTAGACGATTTTTCCAGTAAATTCTGTATCCACAAAAGTATAAACTGAATTTTTTTGGTGTGAAAATGTTAGAATGACTGTCAAACAACAATGCCAGCACCAGCAGCACTAGTAAGATGGACGGATCTTCTGCCCAACAAGTAAATCAAAGCTCTAGCAGATCAGGAGAGACATAATTGTCAGACAGGAGATCACTCCTCCTAACAAATTCTGCTGGTGATGGATGCTTACTAGAGGTGCATGAATTGGAGCGTGGATTTTTACCAATCCGATCCAACATTACTATGCCTGTCATTGACAGGTAAAGAAATGATGCCAGATTTTTTAATGGTGTCCTATTATGACATTGCTGGACCCTGTAGAGGTAAATATTAGTTAAAAAATAATAAAGAATTGTTTTCATTGTTGTGTGTTCTGTGTTTATTTCTAGGATTGATTTAACCCTTTCTGTGAATGAGTTAGGGGTAGTTTGTTCCCCAAGGTGAGGGAGTGGATATCCTGTGGTCCCTTTAATAAAGAGTGTATCCAGATTCCACAGACCCCACAAGACTGTCCTGTCTCCCCCAACAATAGCCCTTGACAGCGTTGGGGTCAGACAGGGGTCTGGTTATGGATTTTTGGCCTCTTCTTTCTTTGGCAAACCAGATTCAAAAAGGGGGCTTTTTATGGATAAAAATAGGGGCGTGCACATGCTAGCTGTCCCTATTTTTCTTTCCAAGTAGATCCCAAGCCTATACAAAGTTTAAAAACATTGCAGGGAGTTTTTTTAATTTATTTTTTTCTATATATAAAAAAAAATAAACACTAACTTGTCAATGACAGGCTGTCATATTCACCCAGAACACATAACAACCCTTGTAATTGTCATCCGTCATTCTAGCCCTTGTAACTGCTGCCTGTCACTTTAATTTATGTTAATTCCATTGATTTAATAGTAACTTTTAATCATGGTAATTTTACATGCATTTGTATTGATTACTGTTTTATATGTTACCAGTGACAGCTGCATTATGAGCCCTGTGTTTATACCGTAGCCAATGTATTTTCAGGTAAAAGTAGGTATCTCAGTTTCTAATTCTAATTAATTTATTAAATAGATAGAGATTAAACAAAATTTGTCTTGCATTCCGAACACTTTTGCTGTATTTATGACAGGATGAATGTACACCAGGAAAACACAGTGGGTAACAAGCAGCCATCTAATTTCTCATCTCACATATATAGTATTAGTATATACCGTAGTAATTAGTAATTATTAGTAAAGATTTAGCAAAAGCTCTTAATTGTGCTAAAACAGGGAGACTACATCCTCCTAGGTTAACCTTTATTTGTTGCCCTCTAACTTCTTTTTGGTTTCTATAAATAACATACAGTTCCTTTCTGCTCTAACTCCTGTTTAAGCACCGACACATTTTATGTGTCTGGCATTATTTTAGGCACCCAAGGAACTCTTATGATTGAATTAGACAATCTTTAAATATTGGTAATAATGACAAATGTAAATACTTCTTGAGATTCCCCATAGAAGTTGTAAGGAGCTGGGGGATTTTGCTGAGTCTTGAAGTTAATTATTTTTGTGTTTTTGCTATATTTTGTAGATAATTGAATTGTGTTGAAACTAGTTATATCCTCCTTATCATTAAAACAACATTTGGTTTCCCCTAACCCTAAGACCACTTACCTTGAGACATTCCGTGCTCAGCAAAGTTGTTAATTGTATTTCTTGTTACTGACTAACTACTAAGTGCCTTCCACCCTGCTGTCTGACTATATAAACTACGATGTGATAATAAAGCTTTGAGAGTGATCAAACTACATGCTTGAGTTGCGTGTGTTACGTGCTCTCCCATCGTCGCTGTAAACAGAAGCCAACATAGAGGGACAGCTGATCAGGGATCAGTAGGAGATTGCCTTATCAGAAGTCTGTGATAAAAATAGGGCAAATTCATCCTTGGACTGGAATGTGAAAAGGTAAATTTTATCAATTAAATCTGTAAAACTATTTTTAATGAGCAGCTTTTTTAGACACATTTGCAGCTCATCTGCTGTAGGGATACCAGCTCTAATGACTAGGGCGTTGGGCTTTTTGGTTGGCGGCTATGCTATTTTTTACTACAACAATAAAAAAATAACATAGGTTAGGAACTATCAATGGACAATAGCTAAGCATTCCTCAGGTCCTGAAAATATTCTGGTTATTTCACAAATGCCTTTCAATCCAGCAGTGGCCCCTGCCCCCTTTACGGTTATAGGGACACGGCTTGTTTCTACTACCGGGATAATAAACTCACCTCTCTGGTGGCCTATGTCTCCCGTTTCAGAGGTAAAGCCACCATCAAACTCTTTAGCATTAGTCACTAATAAACTCATGAATTACAATCATTTTTCTACCATAAATTACATGATTATATATACATATTATATATAATCATGTATATATAATCATATACATATTCATATAGATATTCAGATAACAAAATCTTCACAGTCCGTCAATGATTAATCATAATATTTGAATCCCATAATTTTAAAAAAATTTGCATAGAGGAGCATAGGGGAGATAAAAATCATCCACCTTGGGTGTCTTTTACATTATATATGTAAAAACTTACATGACATTTTAGTTATTTGGTTTAGATGTACCTTCAAGAATAACTAAATCAAACAGCAAAAATGTAAACTTTTGCAGCTTTTCGATCCATAGATATGGTGTCTATATTAATTTTCTTTGTTAACCAAAAATATTTTTACCATATACAGAAAATACTTATTCATTTTGCCAGAGTTATTTTTGTTGCTTCCAGTTAGCCATTCGGGATAAGATTGTGAATAGTTGTATTTTACCCCATTACTGGTGCCCATGCAAGCGAAGTATCATGCAGATATTGATTATTTTTTGGTTGTTGGACACTGTAGTGACAATATCTCCACACTTGGGTACTGAAACTATGCTTCTACTTTAAGATCAAAACATTGACTAATTAGTCTAATTGGACACCTAATTCATTCTAACACGGATACTTTAAAAGTAACCAAATGATATCTGGACATTACAAATGAGAATTTGATGTATATGAGAATTTGTATTCTGAGGAAGCCTAATGGTGAAACGCGTAAAGGACAAAAGATTAAAAGCACGGGATACATCTTTTAAGAATTCATAGGATGCTTTCTTTCATGAAACAGCTTGTGATTAGTTGAAGTTTGTATAGCATTTTTGTATTTTACTATGTTTTATTCTGGAATTGTAATAAATTATGTGATTTTAAAAAAATGTAAGAGTTTAATATGTGGTACCATAAAATCCCAAAATCCAAACTAAGCTTGAAACTGGAATTAAAAACAATGTAATGAGGCATCAG
>NW_027319353.1:0-4139 GCF_032062135.1 Pyxicephalus adspersus
TTGTTACATAACTATTACTGTTCCAAAACTCCTCTACATTTTACTTTCTGGGAATAATACCATATCCTTCTCACAATGCTTTATCCAGATATACTTTTTCTTTATAGTAGCCACTAGTGAGAACATGGTTATATTTGTAATGGCGTACGATCGATATGTTGCGATTTGTCACCCTTTTGATTATAATCGAATACTCGATAGGAAAATCTGCATATTTTTAATATTGGTCACCTGGATTTGTGGGGCTGTAAATTCATCTTTGATTACAAGGTCCATTTTGAAAATGATCTTCTGTTCTTCTTTCACAATTCACCAGTTCTTCTGTGATGTCAAAGCTCTCATCAACATTTCTTGTGGTGGTACAAAAATGTTTTATATTGTTCTGTACGCAAATTGTTTGATATTTGCACTCTGGCCAGTTATGTGCAATTTGATATCATATGTTAAGATTATCAGAGTTATACTTTGCATTAAAACTAAAGATGGACGAAGAAAAGCCTTCTCCACCTGCTCATCCCACCTCATTGTCATGGTCATCTACTATGGATCAGGTATATCTGTGTATATGATACCACCATCAGATCGCTATGAACTTCTGGAACAGATCTTAACAGTTTTCTACACCACAGTGGTCCCCATGCTGAATCCTCTGATATATAGTATACGGAACAAAGAAGTGAAGAGTTCTTTGTGGAAAACAATGGGGAAGTACTAAATATAAGATACCTTCTCCTTGCCGTGAATTAAAGAAAATAAATATACACAATATAAAGCCTTTTTATTCTTCCAACACTAAGCACACATAGTCTATATAGAGTGAGGGTGAAGGTACAGAAAATATCTGGTGAATTTAACCATAATAATAATTTTCATATTTATTGTATTTATTGAAATATATAATAAATAATAATGACCCGCTTTATCATAACAGGATCAAAAAAAAAGTGCAATAAACATCAATTTGGCCATGTAGAATAACTTTGGCCATGTAGCCTCTACTAACCTTCACCTTGATTTCAGAACATACTTGGCTAGAATTATACTCCATAAATCTTAAAACCATTTGTTGGAAATTCTAACCAACCATCAAATCAGATTCAGCGCTTCAACCCACTCCTTTTAAATACGTTTTTGTTGCTCTCTGTTCCCACTCTCACTGTCTGCTAAATGACCTGTGATGCCCCGAAGAAAATATGCATGGTTGTCTCTGGGGATACTGGGGAATAGTATAGAAGAAATAGAAATGAATGTTAAACATGGAGTAATTGTTCTATATTTAGTAATTCTATAATTCATTTATACTTTTCAAATCTGTATAACCTAATTTTTGACTATTTTCTTTATAAAATATCTTGCAGAATAGAAAAGTTTACCATGGAAATCAATATATCTATTCTTGAATTCCAATGGTCTGATCTAGTGCCGGGGGTTCCTCCCCTTCAATGGATTCAGCAGTTGCTGGGTTTGTCTAGGAAAGGAACAGAGCCGCTAGATGGGCAGTCTAAGGGAGGTACTAGGCCCTGCGCACTTCCATTCGTGTATGTGCACTTCCATTTTAAGACTTGCCTTATTTAAGGCACTCCCATGCAGCAGCCATCTTACAAGCTGCTAATTAGAAACATCAAAGCCTTCATCCCCAGCAGTCTTTTTTTTTCTTGTTTACATATTGTAAGCACTTTTTGGATTCTCTAAAAACACCTTAAAAGATTTCAAAATAATTTAAATTATTCTTATTCCAATATATTTAATAATACTATGCCTTCATAATTAGAATCCATACCATTTCGGAAGTTTTTTTAATCACAATATCTCACTGGGTACTTCTTCTGAGGAAGCCAAAATGGCAAAGCGCATCATGACCAGAGATAAGCATATTTAATCTGAATACTTTAAAATGGATACGCTTCTTTGTTTTTGATATTATGTGGAATGTGTAAAGCAACGGTTGCTTTGTTTCCCTTACCCTGTTCAGTTTTGCCGTATGACTGTATTGTTCTTGCCTTTGTTGTTTATTGTGTTTTTTGTTTTTTCAAAATAAAAATAAAGAAAGTTAAAAAAAAATGGATATGGTTACTGGTCGAGTTTAACTCTGTCTAGTACTACCACTGGCTATTAGGTTGTCACTGTACCTCTTTAAACTATAAGAAAAATCGCTCTTTGCCTATTTATTCTCAACATTGGAAAGGGATTTTTATCTATTGTTTCTTTTTTATAAAAATTATAACATTTTATACAGAGGTCCCTTTTTTCCTCTTTCTAACTTTTAAGTATTGGAGTCTGCAAATACCATGGGACTTGTATTTGTATATTCTCTATTTTGAAGTCTTTAGGGTATTATCCCAAATATTGCTACACAAGGGATACATTTTTTGGGTAACAGTACTCTCCAACATGCAAGAACACTAATAAGCAAAAACTTAAACCCCCATTAAAAGCTGGTTCTCCCACTCCCTCTTTTTCTTCTATGTTTTAGCACCAGTCTTTCATGGAATATGCAGAGGGAGAAGAATCAAGGTCTGATACATTGCTTGGGTCACCTGATCACTCACGAATTGTTTCTGAAGTATCTAAAATCTTGTTGCCTTATTTTGATAATACATTTGAGGGCTTGCAAAAATCCATTGAATCAGCATTAATGAATATTTCCTCTAATATCCAACATATAACTGAGTTGGAACAGAGAGTAAGCTTTTACAATCTAATACTAAAGTTGCTGCTCAAAATACTATACTCTCCTCTATAGAAACCAAATTAGAAGATTTGGAGAATCGGAATAGGTGGTCTAATCTACACTTTATTGGTATGCCAAAATCAAATAAAGCCTATGATTAGATCAATTTCTTACAACCCCTCTGATGAAGGCATTGAATCTCGCACATAGTTCTCTACGGAGTATTGAAAATGCTCATCGGATAGCCCCTGAGAGCCAGTCCATTGCCCAGCGTCCACGACCTGTAATAGCTAAATATTTTCATTATATTGATAAAGAAACAGTGATGGGAGCCTATTGAAAGATCCGGGATTTCCACGTGGAGGGTATTAAGATTCTGATGTTCAAGGATTACTCCATTGCTGTAACACAAAAGCGAAAAACTTTTGCCCCATTTTGTAAGCGATTGGTGGATATGGGCATCCATTTTTCTCTTTTGTACCCTGCCAATCTGATAAATCTTTGACAATGGAAGGCTAAGTTATTTAATGATCCAGCTGATGTAGTTGAAATGTTTAAATTGCTTACCTCATCTTCTGAAGGAAGTTAATTGATGAAGTAGAGATGTATATTTATTTACACGTGTAAAAGAAAAGAAAAAAAATTAGGAGAGAAAAAAAATTACAAATGCTTATTCGTTGTCTATTGCAATGCACTTCTTTTGTTTGTTTGTTTATGTTATGATTTTTTGCAAATGCAGTGCCCCTCTGTCGGGATACTCTGACAGCAGGCATTTGTTGGTTATAAAAGGAAAAGAGAATTGAATATATATGAATATATATATATATATATATATTCAGGCTTACCTTTATGTAAATGCTATTTATTATTCAATGTAATTTTCCTTTTGGAAAACAGGTGATATATACCTGGAGAGATTTTGTCTTTCAAAATTTGTCTTGAATAGCCCTCAATAACATAAAAGGGTGTTAGTACATTTGAAAAAGCAATCCCCAGATGTAATGTTTTTGCAGGAGACACACTGGAAGGAGGGTCAGGCTCCATTGTTGGATAGGTGAAGTGATCTACACGCTTTTTAAAACCAAAACAAGAGGTGTGGCTCTAATGATTAATAAAAATCTGCCTTACAAAATTCTCTACAGAATGAGATCCTGCTAAAACATATTTTTGTAATAGTGGAGATTGCGGGTACAAGGTATACTTTTGGTTCCATATCTGCTCCCAAAAATAATTCTTCAGTCCTCTTAATTAATCACCGTAGGGGGATTTTAACTAGTTCTTACCCAAATTTAATTTTGGCCTGAGATTTTAATACAGTGCTTGATCCATCACTGGACAGATCAAAGCAAACTAATATTAGACCAGATCCATCCATTTCAATTCAATTAACTGTGAATTATTTAGGATTAGAAAAGCAAAATGAGAGAAAAATGTAAAAAACATTGCCATCTCATAGATAAATGTAACT
>NW_027319354.1:0-4136 GCF_032062135.1 Pyxicephalus adspersus
GAGTGAGTATGTTTTTTTCTAGAAGAAACACCGCCTGTCCTTTTCTGCAATAAAGCCTTGCCAGGTCACAAATGTTTAAAATGGAGTTTTAGTTCCCCATTAAATTTCATTTGCCTAACTCTAGTTACCTTTCATTTGTTTATCTCAAGTCATACTGAATGAATAGACAAGCACTTGAGATGTGAATTATTTTTTATTACATCTTCTATTGTGTCAAGTGAAAGGTTAGCTATCCAGACTCAAGCTCGTTATTTAATGGATGCACCATTAGGCAAAAACCGGTGTACTTATATTTAATGAAGCATGTCCTTTACAACATTTTGTGTTTGTGTGTCATGGGCAAAAACCTTGGTTGATTACTTTCTTTTAATACATTTTTAGATTTGCAGACTTCATTACAGAGTATTATTTTGTCAGTAATGGGTTATGGTATCAACAGCCAGCATTATCTGCGTTCTATAGGAACTGGAATGCTGCTTATACAATTGGTATCCATCCATCAATTTATCTATTTATCTGTATATAAGTCATCTATTAATCACAAACTTTTTTCCAGGCTTTGGAAATCATTATTTTTGATATATATGTATCAGACATAGAAGGCTTGTTTCGATCAGATAAAATTATATGATAGGTGACACATTACCTAAAGGTCAAATCTCCTAATGAAGGCCCTTTCACACCAATATTGAGCCAGTAAAACCCTTCTTGACATGTTACTCCATGCATTTCTACATGTGCTTGTATGTGCTTTTTATGCACCTTTTTCATATTTATGGATTGTTGTAGAGAAACATTCTAAAATAGCTTGCTTAGAAAGTAATAAAAAATGTATGATTTTTTTTTTTTTTACTGTGAATTCAGCAGGCTGCCCTAATACTTGTTACACATATGTCAATCGCACAAACCAAAATGTAGCACTTTTGTTAGTGTTGCATATTTTCTCTTTTATTAGGACTACTTAGACTTAGAGCTGAGTGTTGCTGTATATAAGATCACTGGAGTGGTAATAAACTGCAGTATTCCCAGAACAACAAAAATTATTCTTTGTACTCAAATTTCTATATTCATAGGAGCAGTTTTCATCAAATCATTACAATCATTGCAAATTAGAATAAAATAACATGGCATAACTGGTAAATTGTATTAGTAAACTCATGAATGAGCACAGAACATATTACTACATGCCTACTAGTATGAAAAGACCTTTAAGGCCAAATGTTGCTGTATAGGGCTCTAAATGAGATGTGATAGTAAATTCTGACATACCAACGGCACTTTTCCTTGCCTTTCCCAGTCAATCTAATTATCAAAATTATTATTATTTTATTAAAGTGTATGAAAGCTGCCATTCTACCAGTCTTGTTTGTATGGCAGTCCTGTGACATTACTTCCAGTAAACAGATTCAGCTTTACTTTTGGAACTCAAAATTCTTTGGATAGTCACCACCTATGGAAGATGGTTGGAGCTTCTTATGCATAATGACCATTTCCATTTACTATACATCATCTTCAACTTACATACCCTCTAGCACAATCATATACATTTTCTCCATGGTCATTCTGAAGTGCTATTTACTGTACTAACTTTGACCTTCTTTGCTATCTGTTTTTCTCCAAAGCAAGCAGTATGGACCCGTAAAACAATTTAAACACTTTGTCTTATAAAAAAATGATTTACATTGGAAAGGCTTACCCTTGGCAAGCACATACATTTTTAAATCACATCCCATCAACCTTTAGCTATACTCTTTAATAATGTAAGAACCTCCTGAGGGTAAAAATAGGAACAAAAACAACTGAATAACAGAGGTGTAACTAAAAGTCACCAGTTTGCAGCACACAATATAAACAGGGCCCTTATATCTCCTACCAGCCCTTAAGAGTCAAATAGTTTTTAATATAATTAAGGGAATATAACTTCTGGTTCATCAGTAAACCTAATCTAAGCAAAGAGATGCAAAGATAGTCTTATTTTTTTTTTTTTGCTTTAGATAATATGTTTCAAGCACTTAATTGGGGGGGAAATTGGATATTCCATGGCTGATATTATCATGCTGATAGCATGACATTTGACACCTCTTTGAGTTTGAAGCCGACTTTAACGCCCCTTTTACAAATGGCTCACCTTGGCTTTGTATCCTCTAATTTGCTAGTAACCTCTAATGATATTTACCTATCAGCTGCTTCAAGCTATTTTAGGCTTTTGATCTCAAAACAGAACTACTGGGGCGCTTTGGCCATTTACATTCATAATTAACTACTTTTTAGCAGAGCTATTGATTGTCTGGTAGGTATCAGATATCTGTTGTTAGCAGATTAGGTAACATTATGGTTAAGTGTAAAAATAGAGACCCAGTCAGCGCTCCATGCCTAACCTAAACATACTGAGTAAAGGAATCTTGATACATGTAAATCAAGCTGGCTTGACTTTGTTTTTCTCTTACTACTTTGGAAAAAGACTTCACATTCTCAGATACAGAGAGAACCCCCCTCCCAGGGTCTACTATTAGCCAAGGTACTGGGAGGCCCTGGTAGTGGTCATGGGAGTCCATGGTAATAGGCAGACTGTCTTTCTGGAATTCCCAGCCTCTGAGCCCCCTATAAAGGTTGGGATTGCTATTTCCAGCATGGCATGGAAAATATATATATATCTACAAGACAGAGTAGCTCCCACTCTCATTCCCACCTGCCATGCAAATTTGCACAGGTCCAAATCTCTATCAGAGTCAGTGGCCACATAGTAGGATGGAAGCCTGGACCTACTTAGAATGGCGCAGGAATATAATTGCTTAGCTACTGAGAAATTGTTCTGGAGGCCTTCATTGGAGTCATACGTGACCCCCTTTTCCTTGGGCCATGGTAGACACAGGTGACCAGGTGGTACAACGCCCTTGCCCGCTGTAGCATTATAGGCTTTTTTACCTTAACAGGCACAGCCTATCTGAACAGCAGGGCATTTTTTAGGGGGGTGTGAAGGGGGTTAGGGCATTCCAAAGTTTAGCTTGAGGCTGATTTCTTATGAATTGACAGGGTCTTCTTATGTTTAATGGTGAATTTAGGTTTTATTTCTTCTATTTGCATTCCACCCAACTCTTCATTAAGCTAATTCAGCTGGACAATTACATTACATGTCAAGGCAAATTTCTCTTGAACATTTTTAGTTCTGAATATACCCCTGCAAAGTTGATTCATCTGTTTTATTTTTTCTTAAAAAATAAAATGAGGGTAAATCCAAAATTTTAGAGTTGTTATCAGAAAAAGAGGTAAGAGCAAATCTTCCAATAGTACTTCTGTTACAGTGACAGCAATGGAGAGATTTCACCAATCGGTCACAAGGGGCAAAAAAATAACCCAACTGTCTTTAAACCCTTCTCTTAAAATATAAAAAAATGTTTTGGCTTTACATACATAATAGAGTTTACTGAATTTAAATGATAAAATGCAACTATATCATCCAATATTAGAAATATCCCTTTAAAGAGAATATTTTCTTTTCTTCAACAGCCCCCATTGCTAATTGCCGAACTACAATTTCCAGCATCACCTTCTTCCATTCCCGCAGGGACTTAAAAAGCTTGTTCCACATCCGCAAAAAAAAAGAAAAAAAAAGGACGATACATCATTCTTGTTTTAATTCATTCACCGACACAGTATATTACAACAAAGTGCTTGATCATTAATTGCGGTTCCTTGCAGCTGTAAATCAGCGAAAGCCAAAGGCACATCTCCTCCCCATGTGGTAGAGATTGCAAGATAACTGGTGACAAGTTAATTAATTTGTCAAACTCAAATAGTGTGTTGGAATTATGCCTCTTCATATTATGTAGCAAGAAATTGCCATTGTGCTGTAGTAATTAAATGGAGTAGTTCCAACACGGGCTTAGGCACTGTGTCTCTCGCCTTCCCTCTGCAGAGACCATTGTAATTGGGAATGTGTAAGAGAATACAGACAGCCCTGCACGCCGGCAATTGTGCGTTTTGTCCTGATAAGTGCAAAACATATTTTGCTGTTGTTTCAAGCGTTGTAAAAAAACCTTTGTGAATGTTAAATATGAGGCTGTTTACTCCTCAATTGTTGTCAGACTGAAGCACCCATTAGCATCTGGTCTTTAAAGGACCAGAGGAAAAAAAAA
>NW_027319355.1:0-660 GCF_032062135.1 Pyxicephalus adspersus
AAATGAAATGTTTACCTTAAAAATGCACGATGATGGGGAGGGGAGAGGAGGAACCAGGAAAGACAAATATTAGTAGAGTAAACATTAAACTTTGGGGTTAGATTCTGCATTTAATATGTAATGTACACAGTTGATTTTAATGCCAGGCTGCTGAGAGATTTATTCTTTTGCAACAATCATCCAACTTGTAGTACGCACAGTAAAAATAATTTTTTTATTTTTTTAATAAAATCAACGTTATGCTTTTTTCAGCAAGCAGTAAATTGGTCAGCAGTATGAGATGAGATTAAAGGGTAAGGAGGTCAGCCAGTCTTTTTTCTCAGGAGGTTGGCTATGGCGCCATATATATATATATATATATATATATATATAATATATACACACAGGTAGTCCTGTTAAGGAGATCCGACGGTGGCCTCCTAGATACAAACGGGGCTTCCCTGCTCGCTGTGTGCAAGATGGAGGCTTTATGGGGGGAGGGGGGCAGTTTACATGATTTGCAGAAGAAATCTTTTGCTAAATACAGCTTGGGTTGTGCGTGACCTTAGAAGGGTGAGCACTTTGTGCAGCCTCTTGTAACTCTTTGTTTTTGATTCACTCACATGTTGAGACAAACATATGTCTTAATTAAATTCATTAAAATAATGTACCTGTTCCGAC
>NW_027319355.1:1299-4135 GCF_032062135.1 Pyxicephalus adspersus
AAGAGCTTACAATCTAGGAGGTGGTGGAAGTAACACACAAAACAATTCCAAAATACCACATTAAAGGATCTATTTGTCAATTCGCCTGAAATGTGCTGACTGCTGTTGGAATCTCTCTACACTTCTCGTTTCAGTTCATTTAAACAATGATTTGGTCTGCCACCTAGCGGACAAATGTCAAAAGTGCACAGCTGTCACAAAAGGAAATGCTCAATCTGTAGTAATGGAAATTATGAATGAATCTAGAGCGAATGAACAGGTGAATCATTTATAAATAGAGCCCTATATTTCCTCTTACTACAAAATTTGTATACCTGGTAATGCTTCCATAAATCTGCCTGTACGCTGCACTTTTATCAGTTATATTGTTCTTGTTTTATTCTGGGAACTGGAGAACCAAGCTCATCTATGGTAATAAAAAGAGAAAGAAGAGATCTGTCCCAGGCTGACAATGCTGCTTCTGATACCCCAGATAGGATGAGGGGTGTTTTCAGGGTTCAGATAGGCTTTAAGCCACCTCCAAGATATTGCTTCTCTGAAATATATATATATATATATATGCTCAACCATTCTCCCAATCTTTCTGATGCAACTGAATGGGGGACGGTGGGAACCACTTTGTGCATGTAGATTCAGGTAGTTGCCATAGTAGCTGAACGTATTTGGCCTGATTTATTAAAGTTCTCCAAGGCTGCAGAGGATAAAATGTCATCAGTGAAGCTGATCAGGCAAACCTGCAATGCATTTCTTAAAAGTAATTTGCTATTTGTTAGCAAACATTTTCAATCCTGGACCAGATTCATTCCAGGTTTGATGGATTACCCAGCTTCACTGAAAGTGTATCCTCTCCAGTGTTGAAGAGCTCTAATAAATCAGGCCCATTATGTTGCTGCTGATCTTGAGTAGTAAGCTGCTTCCACTGACTTGACAGTTGGAAAGTGCTTGAAAAGGATTGTGGTTGCTTCCATTTGTAAATAAACGTCCTGAAAAATTTGAACTGCAGCAAACTTCAACCACAGCAATACTACATGACCCAGAGGTTGAACTGCGGCTCGCACGACAGGCTAAAACTTAACAGTGGTGGCCAACAGTTCAGTTTTTAACCACAAGTCTGAAAGGGGCTGTTTGTTGCATATTTAGGAGTTTTCTATATAGGAACCTGATTAACCTCCCTAGCGCTTCATTTCTTTCCTGTTTCATTTTCATGAAAATTTATATATAATAGAATTACTACATTAGTACATTAGTACATTAGTATTATTAAAGAGTATAATAAAGTTTGAAACACAAAATCATGTAAAAATAATAGATTGAATAAATTAAAAAATCTATATATTTAAAAAAAAAAATTTAAATTAAAAAAAAATACATATTATACTCATACTATTATATATACTGTAAAATAAATGTTCTTGAAAATCAGCCTCTGATTGTAGGTAGGTCTGTCACATTTTCTATGACTCCAATACAGCGCAGTGGATCCCTTCTGGAGTGCCCTAAATTTTTGTTTTTCCCAAAGTAATAGTGCCATTTAGGAATTGGCTCTACTTATAGGCTAGGGCACTTAAAACATAGCAAAGAGTCACTTTGCATTAAAACAATGCAATGCTATGCTAATGATGGGCCCTCATGCTTCCTGATTCTGCTAGATCTTCTGTATCTCCTTTGACCCCAGGACCTTCTGTAACCCCCAAACCTCCAGTAAGATTTTTGCTTCATCATAGCCTCCTGTGGCCCCCATATGTTTGAATTTATGTTTCTCAAACATATAGCCCAGGTTGCCGAGGTCTGTCTGAGTCAAATGTTGCTTAATATCTCTTTTTGCATTTATTTTTGTACCAGTATAGCTTTTAAAGCAGAACAGGGAAATCTTTGACAACTGCACACTCTGGAACTACAGCACCATTACAGCACCATTATAAATCTACAAGATTGTTTGTCTATTATATCTCTATAGTAGAACTAAACCCGCGATACTTACCTGTCCCTGTTCTGTTGCAGGTTGCCAGGAAGTCATTTCCGGTACACACAAAGAAAAGGCAGGATTGCCAAACATCCCTGGCAGCAAATGCTGAGCTGTGAAATTTGGTTGCTGGGCAGTATTCATGCCAGAAAAGGTCAGAAAACTTACTTACTGCAGAAGGTACATCACCTGTCCTTTTCATTAATAGGCACCTGCCAGTATTTCAAAGTAACAAGTACTTTTTTTAATGAAATATAGGAAACTGTGTTTCCCATAGGCCATTTCTAAAGTCCTTTCCAAGCAGTGGTCCGGGAGAAAATTTTGGTGGTCCGCGGCTCTGGCCGGTGCACACCATGTCTCCTGGAGGCACGGCAGGCTCAAAGCGGTTTGGCGGGTTGTCTCTGTCACATTTGATGTGAGCTATATTATTTCATTTTTAAAGTCTTGATGTTCTTGGACCAATTGCAGACTTGTGGTTGACTTTAGCTTGCTCAACCATTCTCCCAATCTTTCTGATGCAACTGAATGGGGGACCGTGGGAACCACTTTGTGCATGTAGATTCAGGTAGTTGCCATAGTAGCTGAACGTATTTGGCCTGATTTATTAAAGCTCTCCAAGGCTGCAGAGGATACAATGTCATCAGTGAAGCTGATCAAGCAAACCTGCAATGCATTTCTTAAAAGTAATTTGCTATTTGTTAGCAAACATTTTCAATCCTGGACCAGATTCATTCCAGGTTTGATGGATCACCCAGCTTCACTGAAAGTGTATCCTCTCCAGTGTTGAAGAGCTCTAATAAATCAGGCGCATTATGTTGCTTCAGGCTGATCTTGAGTAGTAAGCTGCTTCCACTGACTTGACAGTTGGAAAGT
>NW_027319356.1:0-4135 GCF_032062135.1 Pyxicephalus adspersus
TTGGCATAAGTTGTGGCCTGGTTTCTGGCTTTAATTGTCATATTGTCGGAAATTGTGCTGTGTCTTCAGTGATCAGCAGGACCAAAATTAAAATTACCAGAAAAGTGTCTACACTGCAGAAAGGGTGGAGTGGCAGTCCAGGATGAGTTGCTTGAATACAAGCCTGGAACATTTAAGGATAAAGGTGTGTATTTAGGTGAAGTGAGTCTAGATGATTTTGACTACTTTCCATGGTAAGGCATGGAAATCTATGTTCTGTGTTGCTGTCACAACAGCTGGATTCTGTGGCAGGACCTTGACTATGATAAATAAGGAAAAATAGTGATTATCAGTTTCTTCATGACTTGGTGGAGTAATGAAAACAAATACAACTGAGGTTTTGGTGGTCATTGAAGTAATAGAAGGTTAGGTTCTTACAGTTGGGGTTAAGCGTGACAAAGATAACAGTGTAAGGAAAACCCAGTTAATGAAAACATGCAGCTAATGGCTGGAGTGGTTGGACATGGTATTATACTGACTTTGCCGTCAAGGAGTTCTCTTCAAACATGTGGAGTGCTGCACACCTAACTTCTAACAAAATGTATCTTGTATGTCGTTATTCATAAGTTTGATGATATGGTGAAGTACAGTTGGCTGTAAATCTCCTCCCCACCTTTTACCCTGCTCAAGTAAAGCACAATAACTGCACATTTGATATAGTCATACTTACATTGTAGGCCTCAATGCACGCAACAAACCAGTTTATTGCTTGCCAAACACTGGCAAATGTTTGCGCAATCAAGTAATCTATATCTCCCTGATCACCAGCAGGAATATGATCAATTGAAACGTCAGGTACCCACCACTCTATCATATGCCTTTCTGTGCTCTGCTAACAAAACAACGGCCATGCCTTATCAATGTTTAATAAATGTTTCAATCATTTATTGATCAAGGTGTCCTAATTGTTAGTAGATTTTTCAATATAATTTATGTTTTTATTGAATCAAAATTCTAATATATTTTAATATTTAATTTATTTAATATTGTAGTTATTTTCAACACATAGAAGTGAATGGCTAACTTAATATTCACTTCTATTATTACTTGCTGGATAATTGTTTGATCAGCAAGCAACAGCAAAGAGGTGCACAGCCACTTGCTAAAATCTTCCTGGCTGGGTCTGCGCATGTTCTATACATTCTCAATGCAACCTTGGTTACACCTTTTTCTTTAAAAATTCAATAAACAATATAAGCAATAGTGTACCAGGGAAGCAAAACAGAGGGAGAGGAAAAGTGCACAAATAAAAAATATTTTGTGGCAAACCTGCCTGCCGTTTACATTAAAAAAACAACAGAGGAAGGGCTCTTAGAGTTACCAGTTATTCTAATGGATTCTAACAGTCCCATGATCAGATGATCTGATGTGAAGACAAAATGAATACTGGACAAGGTCATTCTAATTGGTTAAATGTGCTATAGAGAATGTATGGTATGAGATAGGGGACACCTACCAGCAATAGCAATAGGAAGAAGATAATATTTGTAAACCTTCCATATAATTATATCCCCCAACAGGGGTCAGATAGATGGCATCTGCTAATGGTGAAGGCTGCTAGTAAACAGCAAAATAGAGCTGAGTGTGCATGTACAATTGACCGGTGGGATTATAAACATAAATGGCATCCTAAGGAGAACATTTGTAAAAAAAATGCAAAGGGTTTGCAGAGTAAATAAGACTTGCCATGCCATTTATATGTGTGGGTAACAAAAGACTTGATTCTCAAATTGATTTGGTCAAAAGCAGCCAGATCTGGCAAGGAATATCTTACATAAATGGTCAACTTTGAATTTAAAGTTAAAGGGTCAAAAAATACATTAAAAAAACTCCAACAGCCCCTTCCTACACAATATTGAAAAAGGAAGGGAGTCAGCCCTTGGTATTTATGTTATACTTTGTAGAAGGATTAGGTAATATAAAATAACTGGCTATAATATGTGTCAGACTTATTTGAGAAGTTGCAGGTTTAAGGGAGACTTTATGGTTTGAAAAGTACATTGAATCTATTCTAAAACAACAATGTAATCAAATGTCATCTTTTTACCATATTCAGTAAAGTAAGATCACTGCTGTTATATGTTGGATTCAGAATATTTAGTTTATTCTGTCATTAGAAGTGAGTAGTGACAAAGCTTCAAAATCAACCCACAAAATCATTTTAGTAGATACATAGGGGCATATTCCTACTCTAGAATTCCTGAAACATTGACAATGCTGGATTCAATGTTACTTTACTGGTTCACTTGGCTTCTTTGTAATATACTTTGTGCTTCCTTTTAAGCTCACTGCATCTCTGCCAAGATCAAGGGGTATTTTCTGTTTCTGGTGAAAATAATAATGTCCACTATCCAACTCTAAAAAACCTTACCCTATATTGTTTTTGCTAAATATGTATTCAGTCACCTATCTCCCTGCGCTGCTTACCTGAAAATCCAATCAAGGCGCTCACACTGTAGAATACACCCAAAAATCTGATTTTTTTTATTGTGGTGGAAAACAATTCCTTAAACACGACCTGTAGAGTCTCGAGAATGGCTGAGTTTCTTGATCTTCCAAACTGCCTGTGCATGAATGTGCATGGAACCTTGACATGTATAGGCTGTAATCCTTGGTGGGAATTTGTTTGTAAGGGTGGGGACAGCAGGGCCCCTGCAAGGCAATGTGGCCGCTCTAAAACTTAAATAGAGGATAGACACCAAGGCTCTACTGGGGGAAAGTGAAGTTGGTAATGAGGTGGATCTGTTAGGGCAATAATGCTTTAGTTGAAAATTATAACTTCGTCAATTTCTTCAATCCAGGTGTGTTAGTTTTGTGAATGCTTTACCATTACTGGAACAAAGTGCCCATATTTTACTCCAGAATTGGACATTTGAGTAGCACATGCAATATCTATTTTGAAAGAGGACCTACATATTTTGTTTGATATAGGTTTATTTCCTACCCAGTTAGGCTATGAGTATTAGCAAATTTATCATATTTCCTTTAGGTTGTAAACCACAGTGTATTAGGAGTAATTTATTTTTTCATTTCAGAGGAAATGAACAATAAGTGCAATGATTGTAATAATTGGCTGCTATCACAGGGAAGCTCCTCACACTAGACAAAATCCATGAGGAGCTTAAAGAACATGGATGTCAGGGAGTCATTGGGATTGACCATTCCTGTTGTCAATACTTGCGTTAAGCCAATGCTCGATTCAAACAGGAAATCAATATTACACATCATTCATTTAGCTGGTCATTCTAATAGCTATTGCCGACTTGCATTCTGATTTTCCTATATTTTACAGTGGCCTTTTCTCAATGCAACCAGTGATGTATTATTTTTTAATGTTTATTATTTTTATAAAAAGAGTCCATGAAATAAAAAAAAATGGTTTAAACGGTAAATTTTATAATTTTTAAGGAAGAGATCGGTAAGCCCTGGTCCATTGATACACACAATATGTTTGGATATTTTCACCATCAGGAAACCCAACTTGAGACTTGCCATACAGCCATCACTAAACTGAATAGATAGAAGACGTGGCTACTAAGAAGCTTCAGGGGAACAAGCTCTATGAGATGTCACAAATAATGAAAAATATTACAAAAGAATGGTCATTGTTCATGTTACACTGTGCTTTAGCAAAATAAATATCTTTTAGTTATGGATTATTATTACTTTTCATTTTTTTGGTAGTTTTCTTTTATATGAAAACTTACAAAAAATATGGAAGCATATCTAATAATTAAATAATGCATTGATTTAGTATGTATAAACAATACCATGATCTTGCTCAATAGTTTTTAAAAATATACTTCTAAGGGTAAATATTATTACAGTAACATCACTAAGTAAATATAATATTTGAAATGGAATAAGAAAGGTAAGTCTAATTAAAAAAAAACATCTGATTTAATTTTTGAACATGAATAAGTCTGCTTAGGACATGTATTACAATGTATGTGACAAGATTGTTGTTAACATAACCATTTTAATCTTTATACAGAAGAAGTTAGCCTCTGTATACAAATGTGATGTAATACCTTTACAAATGCATAAACATAAGGAGAGGATGAAGGGAAAAGTGGTTCTTTAAGGCTTTTTTTTT
>NW_027319357.1:0-4134 GCF_032062135.1 Pyxicephalus adspersus
GGTGGAGTGTAAGGGTTATGGGGTACAGTTATAGGGGTGCACAGGTGGAGTGGAAGGGTTATGGGGTACAGGTATAGGGGTGCACAGGTGGAGTGTAAGGGTTATGGGGTACAGGTATCGTTGTACACAGGTGGGATGTAAGGGTTATAGGGCACAGGTATCGTTGTACAGGTGGAGTGGAAGGGTTATGGGGTACAGGTATAGGGGTGCACAGGTGGAGTGGAAGGGTTATGGGGTACAGGTATCGTTGTACACAGGTGGAGTGTAAGGGTTATGGGGTACAGGTATCGTTGTACAGGTGAGGTAGAAGGGCACAGGGATCGGGTTCTTGCTGGGTGTTATTCCGCACTGGATGAACACTTGTGGTGACACTCAGACAGATATGAAGCTGCTGCTGGGAATTCGGGTCAGTCCTGCCTGGCGGGCTCTACCTGTCTGCTGGACTTTCCATGGCCGGCCATGAGTCCCCGGGAAAGCCTGCGGCGCCCGGGCGGGGAGTGATGTAGGATGAGGCCGGGCTGCGCCCTCTGCTGAGTATTCTCTTCCAACATTTCCCGTTCAAATCTCCCGCTAACCCTGCTGCAACTGCCAGAACATTGATTGGCCGAGTGCTAGAAAGGGTGGGTATAAGCAGCATAATCTAAAGATCTGATTGGTTACCTCTTTGAGAAGGCGGAGACAGAATATTGCTGGGTAAAAAAAAAAAAAAAAGGGGCGGAGAAAATTTACACTGACAGTGGGCTGAATTATGCATATAACTCAGAGGGGAGTGTCTCAATTTATTTATAGGCGGGGCTATGTAGATTAAATTGAGGCTGTCGCTTTATATAGGAAATGAACTCTATTAACACTCCTTCAAGGGGCGGGGTTATGTATACTATCACGGAAGCCCTACTTCCTATTGGCAGAATGATTTCTCTGCGTGATTTGCTAGCTGCCAGTGACGTAACTTCACAGACAACAACTACCGAAAGCCTTTGCCTTTGGGATCACGTGACAGCGGCAAAACCAATCAGCAGCGAGGCCGTTTCCAAGGAAGGTGAGAGGTTTCATTTGTCTGGCTTCTATCATTTCTCTGCTGGGGAGACATGAAAGCTGGGATGAGCCATGGAGGGCAACGCACAGGGGCGCCATGCAGAGTAACCTGGGCAGCCTGGGGGCTCTGCAGCTTCTGTGGAACTACAGGTCCCAGCATGGCTTGAGCCTGTGGGCCTGGTATAGGAACAAGCCATAGGCTGCTTTATAGTATACCGGGCCCAGACTTCACTTCCAGAACCAGTGCTGGGAGGGGGGCATAATGGGAGAAACATGGAGGCTGCCATCGCAGACCACCCCCTGAAAATACCAATAGCCTGGCTGCCTCTGGCTGTGTTTATGTCCTGTCATAGAACACACTGCAAGCTATGAATGCTGTCAGCCGGGCAATCAGCACAGAAATGGCTGCCCATGTATTTCACTTGTAAAGTGCACCTGTCATGGGTGAAATACGGAGACTGCCCTTTGCTGAGGGGTACTCGAGTATCCCAGGTGCCTGGCTGCCTGCTTTACATGTCCAGGGCAATCCCCCGGGGCATTAAAAGCCAGGTCCAGGCAGGTGACACAAAGTATTGCGGCCACAGGATTGCAAAGACAGCCAGGCACATAGCATTGTTACAATGGCCTCCCTAACATTGCAAGAGATCCTGCCGGTATAATACCCCTGATCCTCTTCCAGGAATACTCTCTGCTCCTGTGCTAGGCATAGCTGCTGTAGCATAGCTCCTCAGCTCCTGCCAATGTACCACATCCTGATTAATTGTATACAAGATCCCCCCCACTGCCTGCTGTGGTTTCTCCCACTGACTCCCATATTCAATTATAAAGTTCAAGACAATGGGAGAAACCACAGTGTCAAACGGGGGTGTGAGTATTCAAGCCTGAAGTGCAGAATACCTGTTGCAGCTGGAGAGTGGAGCAGCTGGCCACCAGAAATGAGTCATTTACATATATTGTACAGGTTGGATATAGGTGGCCCTGGGATGATGGGGTCACTTCATGGAAGAACATGTAAAGGAAGGCTGCCACTTCCAAAATAATCACTGACTGATCACTGTACTGTAATCACCGTGACTCATGCTGTTGACCTGTTGTGCTGCTTCCTTACTTTACTAGCTTTTCCTTTGGCATTGTCCTTCTACCACCAAAGCATCTTCTGTAAAGGACAAGCAGGTTTTAAAGATAAGGTCCTGGTTGGTGACACAACGGGCCTGATTTAATAAAGCTCTTTAAGACTGGAGAGGATAGGCTATCATGGGGGACCTGGGTGATCCAGGAAATGTGTAATGAATCTGGTCCAGGACTGAATACATTTGCTAATGCATAGCAAATGATTTTAGGAAATCTGTTCCAGGTTTGTTGGATCACCCAGATTCTCCCATGATAGCCTGTGTTGGAAAGCTTTAATAAATCAGGCTCATGGCGTTGAGACCACAGCATTGAAATCATGGCTATGTAAGGAAGCATTGCTACAGGGGAGCAATGTCCTACATATCCTGCCAGAAATCCAGTTTGTTCATATGTTCGGGTTCACTCTGCTATGAGTGTTTGAAGTCCTGTACACAGTGTTGAACCCAGGCATTTAGGCTGTGTGGGAAGAAGCTGTAGGTGGGTAGCGGACCCTGTTTTGTGGCCCAACTCTTTAGTAACCATCTAAAAACAGCCGGGTGGCTACTGAAAAGTGCTGGGTGGTGCGCCCAGCTAAAAGAGCCTGGAGACAACACTGCATGCGCAGGTTATCTCTGAACTTCAGAACAACTCCACCATGTTATGGGGGAATAGTCTTCCAGTTTGGGAGTTATAATGTTGCTCCATTACAGATATGCTACAGGGAGTGAGAGCCCGAGCTACAAGATTTCTCATCAAGCAAATCAGGTTTGGAAACTGCAGAGGGTCCTGGCTGTTGATGAACAATCACCCTGTCCATGCACAGTAGGCTTGTTCACTTCTGTAACGTGAATACGTTCTTTTGTTTTCACAGTTTGCAGTGGTTACCATGTTGGACACTTTAGCATCTTCGGCAATGACAATGGGCCACACCAAGGAGCAGATATCTGAGAAGATCTTGAATCATGCCTTGGAGATCATCTACCTGCTGACAGGAGAGGTGAGACTGTTCAATAGTATGAAATATATGGCTTCAGAAAGTAATAAAACCCCTTCACTCTTTTCAACTTTGTTATGTTGCATGCTAATACATGTTTTTGGAACGGGATGACACCCCTGCAAACTCCATGCAGATATGTGTCCTGGCTGAGATGCAAACCTGAGACCACGTTGATGGGCAGCCGTTTTCTGGTCTCTCCAGAGATTATTATTAGCCAGTATTTATATAGCGCCAACATATTATGCAGCACTGTACAAAGTCAAGATTCTAACCTATGACCTAGAGCTGCAAATGTGTGCTAACCACTGAGCCACCGTGCTGCCCAGTGAGATGTTCGATAGGGTGCAAGTCAGGGCTCTGGCCAGGCCATTCTATCAAATTCACAAAGTTGTCCTTAAGCCACTCCTGTGTTGTCTTTGATATATATATTTATTCCTTTACTAAATGACTTTGGAGAAAATACTGCAATAATGACATGTGATTGCTAGGAATACACTATGCTCGCTCTTTTAAAGTTGAGGAAGTGTTGTTGTAGCATGGTTTTATGTCAGATTTTGGCTCTTTGCCTGCTTTATCTTGCCGTTGGTCATTGGGGTAGCCTGTCATAGGTATGAACCAATAGAGAGGGGCGATAGGTAAAAGCACCAGCTTTTGGGATGTAGTCAATAGTTTTGTAAATGAGCACCTTTTAGTTTTGAGGTGGTAAGCAGCTAACTAACTTAAATGAGTTTTATTTAGCAGCGTTAGTCACAGCTGCCCAACACAGTCCTAATGCAAGCATGACAATGAAGCAATGTCCTGGGGTCACATTAACTTGCTGCTTATTGCGTGCTAAATAATCAATGGGACACGTCACATCACAATGTGCTGCTGTGTATAAAATTATTTAAAGCACCGCATTCTAAAGGTGCGTACACACTTCCAATTTTTATCGTTCCAATCGAACGACGAACGATCGATTGGGCAAAAAATCGTTCGTAAAAAAGTAACCA
>NW_027319358.1:0-4133 GCF_032062135.1 Pyxicephalus adspersus
GCAGGTCTGAAAGGGCCCTAATACCCCCCCCCCATGTAAGCGGCTGAGCTGTACTTGGCTATAATTGTGCCTACCAACATAGCCAAGGTCTCTTGTGCTTTTTAGTTAGGTAGACAACCCTTTTTTGCAAGGTAAAACTTCTGTTTGTTTGGTTTTTTTTTTAAGTGCAACACCGCCCCAGCACAAAGCCTCCCGGGATAGCTACATCACGCACCACGGGAGGCTCTTGGGGGCTCCTTCTTGAGCATCCTGGAAATGCGCACAAGGAGCCCTTTCGTCATAGGTTTTTTTCAACCTTTGTCATCCAATCTTGCGACTGTGTTGGGTGACGTAGGAAGAAGAACCCGAAAGAAAAGGATAAGATGTTGGCGCCCAGCGCGCTAGCCCAGGGACTGATGCCAGAATGATCCGGGACCTGATGAAAAAGACCCCGTACAAAATCGACTGTTCTGCGGGATTGAAGGTAAGTGTATTTTTTTGTTTTGGGTGAGGTGTGAGTTTACTTCCTCTTTAAGTCCTACAATTGCTCACAACTGACTTCTTGTGGAGTCCAAATTCTGCCCCCATTATATAGATGCATGGATTACACTGTAATAAAGGGATGCTGGCAAATGTAGTATGGTATCTTTTTGCTTTGCATGACACTTAGTGATATGGGAGATGAAAGAAAAAAGCAATGCACAATCAATAGCTTATAAAACAGATATTTAGTTCACTATTTTGCTTCTTTACACTACATTTACTTATCAACCTGAATATTAGAATACCTATTGACTAATGATAATTCTAATACCCAATCAAAATGTGCCTCTTTTCATTTTTTGATTAGGTTAGGTTTTAAAGCAGAATTAAACGCATCTCTCCTCGCTCCATCGACAGTGCCAACATCTTCAACTAGTCCTTGTCTGAGTTTGGTTCTTTGGCCATTTTGATTGGCCAGGCTGAAATACAATAATACCACACTGTAAGAAAGTTCATTCATACCCAGCCAGCTGTGCTGGGGTGGGGCACATGGATAGCACAGTGTATATTCAGCAAAAGATTGCTAAGAGACACGAAAGTTTGTTTTATTGCAGAGGAGACATGTCTCCTTTGCAATAAACAGCTGTCAGTTTACAATTTTTTTTTGTTTTTTAGGTTTAGTTCCCCTTTATAACTTTGTCCTGTTTGTGGTTAATTTGCAGCATTTAGAAGCTGTCAAATTTGCATTTATACATTTTAATAGAATGGTTTGAGTCAGAGCTCCCTTGCTCAAACACTTACTGCGTTATGCCTCTTTCTCTACTTGTAGCCTTTTGAGTTTAATTTCAATGGTAACCTTTTTGCACAGGCTAAAAATAATAACAATAACAATATACTTCTATGAAAATCCAACCATTCAAGTCCATGCCTTGGAGTAGCAAAGGAAAGTACAGCTGAGGGGGAGTGCTGGAAATGCCAGACGCAGCCAATGCGGAGCTAAATCTTATGAGTGGCCCGCCAGCTGGCCAGCCATATTTAGGATTTCATTTGGGGGTGAAAAAAAAGACATTGGGGGCAAGATTTGGCCCCTGGGCCAGAGTTTGACACTCCTGCTCTATGGCATCCCCTCTTATATATCCTGAAAAAAATTGTATCCTGCAAATTTGCTTGATTAGCCAGGAAAATCCCCCATTTTTTTAGGGCCAACAAATTCAGTGTGTAAGTCAATGTGCAGACACTGAAAAACTATTGGGATCCTGGGTGAACATAGAAGAAAGAGATTTCGCTGCAGAGCTAACAAATAACCCCCAAGGAAGTGTACCTTGCACATTACTCTTACCTTACCAAGTGCTGCAGGACAATTCTTGAAGTTGTTATTTAATTACAAAGACACAATAGTTCATAGTTTTAATCCTTCATTACTTAAAAACCTCTTAAGGGGACATTAAATTAGGTTCGATTAGGAATTAGGTCAAGTTCATTTTGTGTTTTCAAACAGTTTTACCTATTATGTGTTTGCTTTCTATAAAAAATCTTTAGCACAAAAATAGAGCAGAAGCAGTTTTCCTTTAGATGCCATCTCTGAGATTGGCTTTATGAATGGAGCAATCTGATCAGATGTATAGGGGGCTCATACTTCATACAAATGTAGTTGTGTGGGTAAACATCAAAACTTTTTTTTTTTAAGCAAATCAGAAAACATAGCTTAGCAAAGGCATAAAAAGCAGGTTCAAGCTCTTGGAAAAACAAATACAAGAGGAAATGTTGATAAAAAGCCGATATTCAGCTTACAACTTTTTTTTAAGTTACTGTTTTCGGTTCTGACATTAAAACGGTAAAAATATATTGTTGAAAATGTTCTATTAGTTGAAATTCCACTTTTAAACATATAGTTAATCCTAACAAGAAAATAGTAAGATAACCTAAAAAATACATACTTTATCTTATCAGTTTTCTAATAGTATATACACAGTATATAATTTGCCAGAGGGTTTAACCTATTCTATATGTCACCAATTTTCCTTTTTTTGACAACTTAAAAATGTGAACTGTACAAGCTTCTTTCATTCCTTTTTTCCCCCTAAATGAAGGCTCTTTAACTATGCTATGTTCACGTCAGCGGTATTCCCATTTTTCATGCACAAATGGTTTAACTTGTAACATTCCAGTGAACTTTGTGAACATAAATCAACTTGAAGTCTTACATTTTCACAGTGTGTGAAAGATTCCTCTTTTACATATGATTAGTGTTTTTAAAGTGTGGGCTTTAGGAAGAAATGACAGAGCTTAGGTTGTTTGAAACTGCCCATTTTCAGCTTTAGGAAACTTGGAATATGTTTTTATTTCAAGAGTACAGTGTTACTGAGCTATTCAGAGGACCTCTTGTTCAAATGGTTAAAAAGTGAATTACTACATTATCATGGTTAAATACAAAAAAACCTAAAGTGACATGGACAAAACACTATAAGAACACTAAAAAAAAAATAAACAAAACAAACCCTAAAACACCAAGAGTTCCATTGCGCTTTACGAAAAAATAAAAAATTGCAATGAATGAGAGCTTTGGGAAAATTAATAATTCTTTCAAATTACTCTGCTCAGCATGCTAAAACTAGCTCTGCATAAATATGAATTTTTATAAGTAAGAGGCTTTTTGCACTTCCAATGGACATTCGTAGATATTGGGGTGGTTGGATAGTTCTAATTGGGGTCGATAGTGATTTCAGATTTAGGGTATTCCAACCTCGGATCAAAGTCAAACTCAAATTCTGAGTTCCCATATGTGGGAAAAGTTCCTGCACTTGAGATCATCTATTGACAGGCTACCAACACTCCTGTCTCCATGTTTTACAGGGAGGGCTGAAGCTGATGTCAGGAATATAATAAAATAAAGACATTAGAAGTTATGTTTTATTTTTAAATATCATTACATGATGCAATACATAATTATTTATGTTTTTATATTTTTTCACATTTACCCAACATTTTGCCATCTGTTTTCTCCTATTGTGAGTCACTTTTAACAACAGTCATTTTAACAGTAAATTGTAAAAATCACAACTGGAAAAATGCCTGTGTATATCTGGATATAATTGCTGTGATTTTACTTGGTTAACAGTCACAATTTGTAAATGTTGTGACCAAAACAATTTTTACCAAAATTTACCATTTTTAGGAAGAAATCACCTTTAACATTTTCCTGTTCAATGACAGCTTGATATATGGTTATCATCTGACCTTCTTTCTTTAAAACATTACAAACTTTGATTGCTTTAAGGTGCATATTTATGTATATAGGGGAGGGAGGACCAACAGCAGTAAGACGCCCTCCAGCAACAACATAATATTGGAGGTAAACAGTTTGCATAAACAAGACAAACTAACATATCGCTAGTTTGCCTGGGAACAGGTAACTAGCAGAGTCTGCTATTGTTTGCATTAGTACATTTACAAAATATTAGGTTACATGCACCTGGCATTTATTTTAGTTTACATGAGCACTGCTATATATATGTTGTGCTAAGATACTGATTTGCCCAATACAATTATTTTTATTTATACCAATACCTTTATACATTTATATTATTATGCTGAAAATGTTTTATGTTTATTTGTTGTTCACTGCAGTTTTCTCTTGATCTTATGATTGATTTATCCCTTATATCAATGAG
>NW_027319359.1:0-4133 GCF_032062135.1 Pyxicephalus adspersus
TCTGCCATAACTTCATAACAATCACATTTTACTGGAAGGGAATTCCCACAATCCCCACCACACTCATCCCCCGTACATATGACTATATCTTAGATGAACATTGACTCTGTTCCCTCATGAGCAATAAAAGAGTGTACATAACCAGCCTAGTCTGTTCAAACACGCACCTCTGACATTTACCTACAAGGTAATGAACCAGTTTCTGCTACTTCTTTATAGTAAAGAAAACATGACAAAAATACAGGGACATCCCCTGATGATCTAACTTCAAAAATACAAGTTGTCCTGGGTTATTAAAGCCACTGAATTCACAAGAAGAGCAGGAACCTAGCATTTTAAGACCAGGCAACCTACATGTTTTTATAATTAATTTCCATTAAATAAAATAAAAAAAATTAAGAAACACAATTATAATAATATTTAAATAGAACCAATGTCCGTCCGACTTTTTAAAAATCCTTGCTCAGGAAAGTGGTTATTGCAGAAATGGAGAGGCAACACAATAACTGTTAACTTACCTGCCTGATCGCCGTCTAGCTGTCAAATTTTGCAGAGCTGCACATGCGCAGCACATGTTCAACTCAGCATAGGTTGCCAGGAAAAACTGCCAATTCCTGGCTTTCCTTGCATGTGGGGAGACTAAATGAACTCCTGTGTCAGCGTGGGAGTTGCATCACCCTGGTGGGGCCGATCAATATGGTCTAAAGCTACGTACACACTTTCAATTATTATCAATGGTAAACGAACGACGAAAGATCCCGCACGATATCTGCTAACGATCGTATAGCACCGATCCTGTACATACAGATAATGACACGAACGTTTGCAGATATTGCACACACGATAGATGCGATCGTTTGAACGATACAGGAAGTGACGTGCACCACAGGAAGTGAACGAACGTTCGTTCACCGCGCATGCTCAGACCATGGACGATCAATGAACGACCGTACACACGATAGATGGTCAGATGATTTGGTTCCAGGTTTTTAAATGGTTTTTCAGTGAAATAAAAAAACATAAAAAAAAAAAAAGTACAAGAACATCTTTTAGTGCATACATTATCATTGCCCAGTGCTCCGATTTACATTTTGCCCACTATTAGCCCTGACCTTGATCTGACCCTTGTTGAACTTTTTATGACTTATTTCATCATTTCCTAAATGTATCATTTGATCACTTTGTCTTTGACCTTGAACGTTCCTGACTGTTTACTAGAGACTTGACCACATCCATGGCATCTAAAAGACATCTCGCCAGCACAAGCACTGTTTTTGAAGACCTTGAAAGCAACGATAGCAATCTGGAGTCACTTGTGGAATCGAGCCACAGTGATTCACCAGGAAATTTGTCATAAAACAGCGATAGTGAATTGAGTGAAGAATCTGAACCTGAGGTCAGTGCTGTGCGCACTTGGTGCTCCATTGACCTTGATGTGGACCAAACAGCGCCCCCAAAATTCCCATTTAACGGCGCACCTGGAGTGAAAATTGAGGCTGAAAGCCACAATCCCCTGGCATACCTAAAGTTGTTTTTGACCGATTAGGTTATCGAAAAATTTGTTTCGGAGACAAACAGGTAAGCTGCTCTGTGTTTGCTAACTATTACTTACAAACTTCACCACACTATAAAAGAACATATCATAAATGACCTTTTTTATTTTGTTTTATGCAAACAGGTACGCTGCACAACAATTAGGTGATCCACACCTGAGGTTTTCAAGAGGCAGAAAGTGGGAACCTGTGACCAAGGATGACATTTGGCTGTTTTTGGGCTTCTTTAGCTTATTTAAAATTGCAGGCTTGTGAAACTTCATCCAATTCCAATGCAAGAATCAATTAATAAAACACAACTAGGAGTTTGTGCATCCTATGGCTCCAATTCATGTTGGATAGGTTAGAGTCACCATTTTCCTGCTAACTTTGGCTCCATTTACCTACAATGATTGTACTAGAGGAAGCAAAGTGAAACTTTTCAACATCAATGCATACATAAAAAAGGAAAAAATATAGGTCATATATTAAATTGCTGTCTTTGTTATTGTTGCAGATTTTCCTTGACTTGTCCGGGAAAGGTTGTCAGCAGGACAGTAAGTAAGGTTAAATCTCTCAAACAAAGCCCCTGGAGTAGTAAATATCCAGCAGGTGTTCTAATTCTAAAATTATTGTGAAGAACTGAACCAGTGCCCTTTAAGCTAAGGTAAAATAGCAAAACTTAACAAAACACCCTTCATGAATATTGCACAGTTATAATTAGAATCCAAAACAAGTATTAAGTAAGTATTAAAAAATTATTATCTACTATTTGACTTTATTAATGTGGAAAATGTTAAACACAAGATAAAAGCAAGGTACAAAGGACATTTGTTGTATTGGATAGTAAGTAACTTGGCCAAGGACATGTATAGATGAAGAAGAATATTTATCAATCTGGTAAAAGCGCATTTTGGAACAAGATGCGGCCGAAATGAAAGAATTATTTATCAAGAACGTCACGATCCAGTGCCTTGAAATAACGAGCTCTGGCCTAATTCCAGAACTCTATGGCATATATTTTCCCCTGGTTCTGAGGACTGGTGAAGGGTGCAGGTGCCTGGAAGGGGAAGGTGGTAAATGTCAGCTTGAAAAGAGGAAATATAGCTTTGCCAAATCCCTGCGCACCAAGCTTGAAAAGGAAGCTTAGGAACACCTTGCCAAAAAAGTCATCTGGAAACACATTATTTTGTTTCACTATTCATGCAGAATAACCGAGCTTTGAAAACCGTTCAATTCAACCTAAAGCATACCTTGGACCATACCATTTTATTATTCCCTCAGTAGATTACAAGACTATTCCAGAAAATATATAAAGGTGACAATACATTTTTAATAATATTGTTAATCTACCGTAGACCTCTAGCAACAACTAAAAACCCAAAACCCTGCTAAAGGTCAACGGTTTCAGATGCTAGCTTGGCATCTGGACATGTAGAAACGATGGCGACTTAGCATAATCTGGAGTTTTTCTGATGCTATCAACTAATCCCTCCTGGATCTTCCCACGGCCACCTGTTTATATTGCAACAGTTCTATTTGCATATTTGTTGCAACAACAGAAGGGACATAACTAGGGTAACAATTTGGGCTTCACTAAGGGAAAGGTAAATAAATGAAGTTTTGACAACCTGGCTACAATGACAGCTAAAGTTGAGGAAAAAAAAAACAATTCATACACTTATCATTATCTAGGATGTTAACAAAAATAATAATAGTAAACTGCAGCTCTTTGTGTTAGTAGGGGTTCTTCCATTGTATAGGGCACCCTATACAATGCATAAGCACCCTCGCTATTATTTTCGAAAGCACCCTGGAATACCCAATATACAGGGCGCATGAATAATAAATTAGGACTTTTAAAGAAAAGATGATACCCTTTTACTTTGCTCTTCATCTCTCAGTAAGAAAGACTTAATTTCATATAAATTGGATGCCATTGTAGGTGACAGAGTAAGGCCAAGGGTTCCCAGGCCACTCTAGAGGATTACAGAAGATAGCAGTAGCAAATCTCTGTAATCAAAGCACTGGATATGAGTAGCATAGGTACCCATATATTATCCGCCTATGTAAACACTAAGGTGGTCGCTACCATGCATGCCTTCCCTGGAAAGTAGACACAGCTTCTACTATTCTCTATTGCAGTTGAATGTACTTTTACAATCAACTGCACAGCTTAGGTTTTAAACATGATATTTATCCAATGGCACGTCCTAGACAGGGAGTACCATTTACATTTCTTAAAGTACATGAAAATCTATTGTAAACTGCAGCATGAAACCTTGAATTGTTACTTTTTTCCTGGTCACATAATGTGTCTCTGTGACTTTTGCACTTTAGTATGCGATGGTAGACCAGACCTACACATCTAGCTTAGTGGACCTTCAACCATGGCATCAAAGAGCCAACTGGTGCTTTTGATTGGCATTTACCAGAGAACACCAAAATTTGTAGATTCACCATTGGTCCCATGTTCTCTTCACTTCACAGAGTGAGTGTGACAGATGGTAAAGTCTGGAGATGCAGCTGTGAACGATATATTGCCTACAACATCATCTAGCAGGACCGGCAGTTTGGCAGTGGATCAATAATGGTCTGGAA
>NW_027319360.1:0-4132 GCF_032062135.1 Pyxicephalus adspersus
TTTTTTTTTACTGTTTTCCAGAACCCTACCATAAGACAGATCCAGCATGTTGCTGTATTGACTTAGAAAAGCTCATCCTGTACTTTCTTTAAAAATCACAAATACTTCATTTCTTTATACAGCTCATATGTAGTTTTACTGAACAATTTACATTTGCAGTCCCCCTCCATTTGCCATATTAATGGTCTGCAAATAGAGCAATAAAAAAATTGATAAACGTATATTAAAAATAAATACATAAAAATAAATTACCATTAGGCAATGTTGGAACCATTATTGAGCAGAAGACAACTTGCTGAGCCAGACATCATACAATAGCAGATACAGCTATGCACCATTCAGGGGACACATATAACTCTAACATGAGATAGGAAACATTTAGGCTTCTCTTCCTTTTTTTTCTTTTAAAAAAACAAATATAATGTGGCGCTTCACAATATTTCAGATTGTGCTGTAGGAATAGGAGCCATTAAGCAAAAAGAGCTTTTGTGAGGCCAGGTATGGATGCCTATTGGCTAGGTTTGGCTAGAAGTCTATTAAATCCAAAAACACATCCAGTAGGTTAAGATCAGCGCTCTGTGCTGGTTCATGCAGTCCCCTCACACTAGACTTGTTCTACCATCTTGTTATGGACTATGAGTACCGGAACACAAAGAGTTGGGGGGGTGTTCACATATACTTGACTGCCCTATGTATGTAATTTGTCTAGCTATTTTTTTCTACATAAATCATGGGGTAAATGAACTGCATGCCATACAACATTTAGGCTATGTTCAAACTGACTATAAGGTTGCTGTGCAGTTACGGGTTTCCTTGTGCCAGTGAACAATTGCCTTGTGGAAGACGCTGCAAGAAGCTTTATGGCAGCCCCATTGAGAATGAATGGGGGCAGTACAGTACTCACTACTGCCAGCTGTCTAATGTGCGGGTGCCAGTTTCTTCGAAAACTGTGCTGAGGTGCAAGTGACAGAGCATCTGGCAAGGTCCCGACACAGGTCTGGGCCTTTATTGTAATGTGCATTCTAGATAACATTAATTTCAAATGTAGGGGTGTATCTATATGTTTGAAAGGGCCCCCCAATATATATATATATATATATGGCTAGAATTTATCTTTCCTGATATATATATATATATATATCAGGAAAGATAAATAAAAAGATATTATATTTATTTTAAGGACTGCATTTATAAAGTTTTCCCAATTATTTGTAGTATTCACACATGTGAATATGAAAGGTAATACTAAACACGACCACAAGGTGTCAGCCTCAGCTAAAAAGTAATATGATATAACATGGAGTGATCTATGAACATCCAGCAAATATACAGGCATTAGTATTTTTATATTTCAGTATAGGTGTCATTATTCATAGTTACTTAAACTGTCAAGGATGAACTATTAGAAATGGTTTTTACTCTTTATCAAGTTTAATGTATATGTTCTGTGCAGTGAACAGAAATGCAAATCAACTCTACTGAAACTAAACAGGCATGTTGAGAACCAGTTTGGGTATTGATCCCAAATCACAATGGTGCAACTGCATGTCAGGTGCAAAGACACTATAAGAATTTAGCAACCTGTCCCTCCATCTTATTTTGGGAGAAAGAAGAGCTATGAGGGTAGTCATTAATGTGTATGTCTGAGTATAAAGGAAACATTCAGTAAATCTGTAAACTGTGCAGATTTTCCATTTCCCCATGTTTTGTCTTTGTAAAACAAAACTAAAATTTACAAAATAGTGCAGACAAATATCTATTGAACTGCCAAAAATCTAAAGCTTTTAATTCTCAATAGCAAGTTGAAAACTTTGCTTCAGTTGCACTGAAATTCTTAGCATTGTTGTCAACCCAGTTCTCCTCTGCTGGACTGCAAAACAATTCCTTCCTATTCTATAGAGATGGGGAGAGGTCATGTTCTGTGGTCCAGCAACGAAGAGTTAGGAAGGGCTGACAACATTTTTTCTTTTCTTCAGTCCCAGTTACAATGGACATACTAAGCAGGTGAAGCATGTATATTTTTTACAGGTGTCTAAACTAAACACTGTGTGTGATTTTATAAAATCCAGAAAGTTCCTAATGTGCTTTCTGTCCTAATATTAAGACTGACACTTTTTAATTTGTACATATTTAAATAGGGTGGACTTAAATCATATGGATAGATAATATGTAGGATTTACTTCAGAATGTAACTAATAAATTATTACAATTGGTATTTTTTTATGTCTTTTTATTCTAGTTTTTACCATTCTACTTTCCACTAATTAGCCACTTACAGTTACATAAGTTTTACAAGTATGAAGCACAGATACATAAAGTAACCCTATTTACCTGCAGCAGCTCCAAAATCTATAAAGGCCAAAAGCAGCGTTATTCTGAAAGAGAGAGCCTTGCCAGTGCTTCATAGTGCTGAGAAAACTACTTCTGTTGGTCAGTGATGCAGCACACCATAGCAATGGACCAAACTTGATATGAGTGGTAGAGTATAGCAACAACCACCAACACCACCCAGAAGTTTTGCAGATTAGCCTTTTAGAGCAGCTTTACTGTTATTAATAGTTTCAGACGTTTTAAAACTTATGCTGATTTGTAGGTACCTCCATTTTTTCTCGAATTTCTTAAATATGTTTTTTTTTATTGGGAACTGATAATACTGTTCACCTCTCTCTATTTCAAAACTTTCAAGTCCACTTCTCTCAAAAATCCCCCCTAATCTACCCATGAAACAGAAAAAGACAGATCTGTCTGTAGGTTCAAAAGTAATCTGGTTTACAGGTGCATGATCTGTGCTGCTTTTCTGTTTTCTTTTCAATGAAAATAAGTTGAGATAAAACTGTTAAGATGTATTTGTTTTCTTATCCTTACTATTAGAGACATACTTAGTGCTTGGCTAAACTGGCTCTTATCAGGGCCACAGGCCTAGGGAGCACAATCACTGAGGAGCCCTGGACAGTGAGGAGAAGAAGCACTTTGTGCTCATGCAGGTCAGCAAAATCCCTGGCCGAGGTGCTGCAGGAACTGGCAACGTCAGTCCTAGTGGTCCAAATGGGGAGTGCAGGCATGAGCTTTCTGTGGCTCGGGGGGACAACTCATTCTCAATTTGAGGAGAGAAAGCAGAGACATGATGGCCCTGATTTATTAAAGCTCTCCAAGGCTGGAGAGAATACACTTTCATCAGTGAAGCTAGGTGATCCAGCAAACCCGGAATGGACCTGGTCCAGGATTCAAAACATTTGCTAGCAAATACCAAATAACTTGGTAGAAATCCATTCCAGGTTTGCTGGGTCACCCAGCTTCACTGCTGAGAGTGTATTCTCTCCAGCCTTGGAGAGCTTTATAAATTAGGCCCGATGAGTGTAGGTTGGGGTACCATGGCCTAACGTGGTCAGGGCAATATCTGGAAGGTGAAGTGTCATGGGGCTGTGCCTTAATCAGCACATCCTTGTATACAGGAGCCACTATGTATTTTGATTGTTGTGACTGGAATCTCTGAAACTTGACCTTTACAGCTGAACTGAAGAAAAGGTAACAGAAGCTACTGTAAAACTGGTTTTAGAAAATGTTGTTTAACCTTCTCATTTAGAAATTTATAAGCAAAAAAATTGAAATTATCTAGGGATCTTATCTTGAAAGTGAATGTGCCCAGAAGCTTTAGGAAAGTAAGTATATTGAAGCAGATTGAGCTGTATTTCTATTAAAATTACACTAAACACAAGTAAATAAAATAAATGTAATGTACCTCTGCATGTGTTACACCTTTGTTTGAATGACAATGTAATAAAAAATCATATTACAATACAAAGTTGACACTCCCTGTAGGTGGGTGGCTATGTCGGCTCCACGTCCCCCATTGTCCCTACCGTATGCAGGATGTACTTTGTTCCTTCAAAGTCTACAATCCTATGCACTAATGTAAGCAGTGTCAATTTGTGCGCACTCACATTAACACATGTATAGTAAAGAAGAGGTGCAAATGCTGCTGGGAAGTGTACAATCAGAGCAGTATCCTTGACCATCCTATGCACGGATCCTCAACCAAAAAACAAGTTCAGTTCCAGAATAGCTTTTTATTTGAGATATTACATACATTAAACAAACACCCTCCCCTAGCATCTTTTCCAAATCCTATCTA
>NW_027319361.1:0-4128 GCF_032062135.1 Pyxicephalus adspersus
GAATATAAGGACAACCTGAATTCGAACAACAACACTAGTGGTAACCCCAAGCCACACTCCCTGGGATTGCCAGGGAGCTTAAAAAGCTTACCTGGTAAGTGGTTCCCACGGCATCCTCTTCCACTGATGATGCCGGCCATGCATCGGTGTAGCTTGGCGATGCCCGGCATCTGCGTCCCCGGTGTGTGAACATTGGTTACAGTAGGCCAGGGGATGCAGATGCGTGTGGCTGGGCGGTAGGACTGTGCGACTGGAAGGCAGGACCAGGCGGGAAATTTAAAAAACTAAGTACTTTTAACTGTACTGCTTTTACATTTAAAAATTCCAAATATTCATACCGCCACGGAGGTCAACATCTTTTTTATTTTCTTTATGTTTAGGAGGTGGGAGGAAACATGAGAAAACCTATACAAACATATATACAACAATTGAGAAAACCTATAAAAAAACAAGGCCTTTCAAACTCCATAAAGACAGTGTCCTGGCCAAGATTTGAACCTGGGACCTCGAGTGTTGAACAGGCAAGAGTGCTATAAATAAATATTAAATTAAATGATTTTATAAAAATAACATAATTTATTGCTGATGTGGCTCCTTAGGTGTAATTAGCTTGAAAAAGCAGAAATAAACTGTTTTATTTTTAGAAGGTGTTATGTTTCTTTTGGAAGTCCTAATTTAGGGTTGTATTGTGAACTAGACTGGTGTGCTGCAGTGCAGTTCAATGTGAATGGCATCCCAACACACCTACATTGTAATGCAGAACAGTGAAACATGCTACCGAATGGTGCCTGCGCTAGCCAAACTTGGTGTTTGAATGATTTTTGGTTTAAGGGTATACTGGGCAGCCTATTTATGTGAACAGGCTTTGTTCATGTGCATAACTGTAACAAATCACCCTGGTGTGAATAGGCCCCTATTTTTCTTAATTTTTTTTTTATGTAAAACTATAAGGCAATAAGTGAGCCATTTTTGGCTTATTTGGCTTTATATCCGTACTTCAGCAGGTATTCAAAAAATGTAATTTTCTTTTTCTAGGTACCCTAGTAACCAGGTCAAAAATAGTTAAAAGGTGCCCTTTTATATGTGGTAAGTGAATTTATTATAATTATAATTTGATATAACCCCCCCCCCAATATTACAAATGTTCTAGCTGTCAATTTCTATTATACATATAAACAAAATAAAGTGAATTCCCGGTGACGTCAGTGTGTGGAGACGTTCTGTTTGGGGCAGGAAATTCAAATCTATTGTATTTGTATTGCATTCAATACAAAATAACTGTATTGAATGCAATACAATAGATTTATATGAACATTTATTTTACAGTATAATATTTAATTTATTATTTTGACATGATTTTGTGTTTCAAACTTTATTGTTCTCATACTATTTTATTATAATGTAAAATAAATTTCCATTAAAAACAATGTACTGCTTTTAGACATAAAACCGGTCAGAAATGAACCGCTCAGGAGGTTAAATGACCTCAACACCACCTAGCGGTCAAATTGAGAATTACACTAACAACCAATAAATTAGGGCATAGGGTCTGATTTACCAAAGATCTCCAAGACTGTAGAAGATAGACTTTCATGGAAAAATGGATCTAATCCAGAATTGAAAACATTTGCCAAGTAGGAGGAAATGATTTAAAAAAAATAAATTCCAGGTTTGCAAGATCACCCAGGTTCTTCCATGTTAGTCTGTTTTCTCCAGTCTTGGAGAGCTTTAATAAATCAGGCTCATTGCATCTGTATGTTCACCCATGTCTTAGTCAATAATTTCAAGTACATTAAAACATTCACCATCTCTAGTAATCTGTAAAGTACATAACAAGCAGTTTCGTTGAACTAATCAGTATGCAGACCCCTATACTGATGATAAATTTTGTAAAGGACCAAGAACTGCTTCTATTTAAAATTCTAACTGCTGGAAAGGCTAATCCTTTTCATTCCTTATGCATTATTTTCTCCAACCCTGACCATCTTCTGTTTTAATGTGTAGAAATAATTGAACACCTGCATGCTCAACAATTCGCGACACATAAGTTTATTACCAACAGTATATTGTAGCAAACTGACCTTAATCCATACTAACTGTGTATATTTTATTCCACATAGCAGAGGAGCTGATCAATCATTTATTACATATATCTAGTCCTTAAATCCATACGTTCTGCATTAGTAAGTTTATTTTACACAATCATATTGGTGGTCCACAATAAGGATAGTAGGTTTGAATTTTTCCAGAAAATGGACTGATTATTTTGAAGACTGCATTTAGCTATTTGGCAGCTCAATAGAAGTTACATACTGTATACCAACGCCTCTGTATATTTATTGTTATGGAAAGGTGCTGAGTCTTAATTCATTATTGTTTGCGGTCTATACTAAAATTCCCAAAACTTGCTCCAGGCAAAATGTGACTGCTAATAAAAACAACTCATGAAATCAACTTTATTTAAAAAAAAGCCCTAAAAATGTCATGTAAGTACAACAAATGAGAGTTTCTCTAAATAATGTAATTATTTACTGCACTGGGAACATTCAGGCATGCTGATTTGGAACATATGCATATGAACAAATGTTGAGTGGAAAACATTGCCTCTGGCAATCTGGTAATAATTAAATTCATAATATTTTTTTTCAGGTGGTTTTAATAAGTTGCAGAAAATTCATAGACAATAGAAATGTCAGGACTATGGGAGAGCTAAAAAAACTCCTAAATTTAAGCAATGAATTACTGTTTCCTGTACATGGTCTAAATAGAGAGGGGCAGTGTGAGCTTCCTAGAGATAATCTTGCTGTTCATTTGCTGAACTGGCTGGAAAATTACAGTAAACATTTGCCGTTAGTTCCTCTTTTGCTTCTGATTGGGAAGGTTCCTTATAAAAATCTGTTTACAGCGTAGTAAGCAAACAAATATTTGCTCTGTCAGTTTGTATCAGTTTTGCCTTTTTAGGCCCTTTTCATACTTAAAGTGGAAAACTGCAAGGCATCCAGGGGCAGCAAATTGCACTGATGTAAACAGGTTTGCAGATGGTTATTGGTGGTGGTGCCATTCTTCTCCTATTTTGTGCCAAAGTGGTTCCCAGCTGTTCCCCTTCACTTGTTTGGGGCTGGGGTTGAGCTTGCAGCAAAATGTCGTGGTCAAATGTGGGTCTGAAATGGCCCTAAATCGTCATAAACACTTATGTTTCCTAACTAACAGGGGAAACAACATTATTATAGAACAGTTGAAGTTTAAAGCTGACTTCTGGGTAAAATGTTCATGTAAACGGGGAAAGGACACCCACTGCAGGTGGGTGTTTAAGGTTAAACATTAAAAAATAGAAAAAAAAGTATTGACATGACTATGGACTTTGTAAAGTGCTGCATAACATGTTGGCACTATACAAATACTATGTAATAATAATAAAAATAAAAAAAGTAATTTTTTTTATTACAAAAAATGTTCCTTCTGTAATACAATAAACTTACCTGCCTGTTTTCTTTTTTTTTTTCCGAAACCTTGACATCTTTTCCTGCTTTATCACCAGCATCTTCCCCCATTTTTTTTAGGTTTGGTGGTCTTTAATGGCTAAGCTACATTGACGCAACTCCCACACATGCATGGGAGTTCATTCAGTTTCAGCAGCCAGCTATGTAGGTAAGCACAGCTCAGTGAACATTAAAGAAAAGATTATAAACAGACAGGTAAGCTTGTTTCATCACTTGTCCCTTATGCAAGAAAGAATCTGCCTGTTCACTTTTTTTTCAACTATTTAGGTTTAGTTATCCTTTAGGTGCTTATTTTGTCTAAAAGAAAAAACTTACTTTATATCCAGCTTCTGCAGCAGCCACCTCCTCTTCAGTAGACCGGTCCTACTCAGCTTATTATTAACCCTTCCCGTGCCATCGGTCTGACTGCTGATGTCACCTTTAATGTAGGTGTATTAGCCTTGCACTGTACAGGATGATACCAGGGCCCCCACACAAAATTGAAATCCTCAGGCAGCACAGAAGAGTGTGGCTTGCTGCTGGAGTGAGGGATAAAGCAGGTTTTACTCCTAATCCCCCCATTTCTATTGGTAGCAAAGCCCCCAATAACATCCAATACCCTGTTGTTGGTTTAAATAATGCAAATCAT